>NC_058088.1:157645275-157883731 GCF_014858855.1 Bufo gargarizans
GATAGAAAACAGAGGGTGGTTATTAACGGTACACACTCAGATTGGGTCACTGTCACTAGTGGGGTACCTCAGGGGTCAGTATTGGGCCCTATTCTTTTCAATATATGTATTAATGATCTTGTAGAAGACTTGCATAGTAAAGTATACATTTTCACAGATGACACTAAACTGTGTAAAGTAATTAACACTGAAGAGGACAGTATACTACTACAGAGGGATCTGGATAGATTGGAGGCTCGGGCAGATAAGTGGCAGATGAGGTTTAACACTGACAAATGTAAAGTTATGCACATGGGAAGGAATAATGCAAGTCACCCGTACATACTAAACGGAAAAACACTCGGTAACACTGACATGGAAAAGGATCTAGAAATTTTAATAAACAGCAAACTAAGCTGCAAAAAACAGTGTCAGGCAGCTGCTGCCAAGGCCAATAAGATAATGGGTTGCATCAAAAGAGGCATAGATGCCCGTGATAAGAACATAGTCCTACCACTTCACAAATCGCTAGTCAGACCACACATGGAGTACTGTGTACAGTTCTGGGCTCCAGTGAACAAGGCAGACAGAGCAGAGCTGGAGAGGATCCAGAGAAGGGCAACTAAAGTAATAACTGGTATGGGGCAACTACAGTACCCTGAAAGATTATCAAAATTAGGGTTATTCACTTTAGAAAAAAGACGATTGAGAGGAGATCTAATTAATATGTATAAATATATCAGAGGTCAGTACAGAGATTTATCCCTTCATCTATTTATCCCCAGGACTGTGACGAGGGGACATCCTCTGCGTCTGGAGGAAAGAAGGTTTGTACACAAACATAGAAGAGGATTCTTTACGGTAAGAGCAGTTAGACTATGGAACTCTCTCCCTGAGGAGGTGGTGATGGTGAGTACAATAAAGGAATTCGAGAGGGGCCTGGATGTATTTCTGGAGCGTAATAATATTACAGGCTATAGCTACTAGAGAGGGGTCGTTGATCCAGGGAGTTAGTCTGATTGCCTGATTGGAGTCGTGAAGGAATTTTTTATTCCCCTAAGGTGGGGAAAATTGGCTTGTACCTCCTTTTTTTTTTTTTTGCCTTCCTCTGGATCAACTTGCAGGATAACAGGCCGAACTGGATGGACAAATGTCTTTTTTCGGGTTTATGTACTATGTTACTCTGTTACTATGACTGTCTCTCCCATTTGAAATAATATGAAAGCTTGATGTATCCCAAAAAAGAAAAAAAAAACATTTTTGAGTAGACTCAGAAAAAAATAAAAAATAAATCACCTTTAGGGAACATAGGCCCGGATTTACTTTATCTGCACCAAAAATCTATTTAAAAATATGGTGAAAAATTGCACAAATTGGCACTGTTTGCCACATCTACACTGACATATTTAAAACATGAACATAGCGGAAAGTGGGTGGAGCTTCAGTAGAAAGGGATGACCGCTTGATGCCATTTTGGTGTAAAAACTGACTCAAAGTATGCCAACCGATAGTTGTTACAGAATCAGTGGAAAATCGGGCACCGGTCTAGACAGCCTAATCTTACACCATCTTTAAGATTAGTAAACCTGGGTCATAGTTCCAAAAGGTTGAATTTTGTTTGGGAATAAAGGCCCAAAACACCCCTGCCATGAAAGGGTTAATTTCCCCATATATCATAAGAAGAAGCCCTTTACATATATTATTATAAGCAGATGGCAATTATATTCTTTAAATGCAAACATGAAAACTAGCCTGATAAATGAATAGCAATTGTTGAATATGGAAGTGTTATATTTATATGCAGCATGATGTCACGTGGAAAGAATGGAGTATCTAAAAAGAGACCTTTCCCTATCTTCACCTGGATCTATATTTCAAGAGCGGCTGACTCGGCTTCTGAATTGTAGTGTTAACTGAGGACATATGCTAAGGCAGGATAACATCTGCATCAAGAAACAGAATCAGTGAGTGTACTGAATAATTCATGTATGTACATAGCTAAGTCTTTTACAAAAATAAGGCCAGGCAAAATCCACCTAAAATTGATATACAGTACGTGTAATTTTGAGTGGTACTGTTAAGCATTGGTTACACTGTGACTTACGTCATATTTACAGTGTCCATGTTATACCATCCTGAGAGGTCAGAATAGAACATTACAATGATATAACTTTGAGACCTCACCCTGACACCTGACAAATAAGCATTACTATATCTGACTCTAAAACCTGTCTAAAAATATGGGATTCAGATGTTGGTAATTTTTTGGTTGTTGTTCAGTACTTTGTATTTTCTTCCCCAAAAAGAGTGTAATGGAGATTTCTGTTAACTCTAGTTTCACATGCTGCTGAGAAGAACTGGAGAGAGAGATTTGGAGTGGGAGAGACATCCAGGGGATAATAGATAATTTGGGTCAGGGAAATTAATAGACAGCTGATAAGCTAAGGTAGGGTGGAGGTCTAAGGTATAAAAGCTGAAAGCTGGAGTGGTCTCAGGTAGAACGATTTTGGGGTTTAGGGCTGATACTGCAGTTTACTGAGGGCCTGGGTGGTCTCAAGCAGAATTAGCTTGGTATTTAGGGTCAATACTGCTCAGGCACTTAGGGGGTCATTTACTATCACAGAAATATACAGACACAAAACATCCTGCACAATATGATAGTAAATATGCGGATGTGCAAGGCTACAGTTATAAACTCACAGAAAATACACAATAGATGCAAACATAATATATGGACTAAGCCCTCACTTTAATAATAAAATCTGAGACTCATAGCCAATATATTTTGATCAAAGCACATCTGTGCCCGCCTACCCGCGCCAATGTGGTCTCAGTCAGGTATGAGGTAGGCCCTACTCTAACTCTACCTATGCCTTATGGGCATCTATATTCAGGAGGGCAGACCCTGCACATATAGTGTGCTCCTCCTAGTTACCTATTTGTGCATCAAGCACCCAATTTGAGGAGAAACACTCACACCTTAATCAAGATCTCCTGTTAGAAAGGAGGGGCTCCATATCTCACCATCCATCTTCGAATGTGACAGTAACATGATTAGTTATACTGGATTGTTACTGTTTTGCTCCTAAAATTCTAGATTTTCATTTTTATTATTTTGTTAGTATTTTGTAAATCCACCTTTCAACACTGCCTGAATCCTTCTGGACATGCTCTCAAACAGATTCAAGCATGTCTCAACCGAAATCTGTTCCCAGGTCTCTTCTCCATGTTCTCAATGTTGGTGCAGGTTGACTCACTTGGATAATAATACAGTTTTTTCTTCAACTCTACCAACAAGTGTTCGATTGGTTTGATGCCTGGGGACTGTAGGGGCCAATCCAGCACCTCTACTTTATTGTCACTGAACCATTTCTTCGCCAATCTCGACATATGCTTCGGGTGATTGTCCTGCTGGAACACTATGTCAACCTTTTCATACCCACAGTACTCAAGTGTACGAAGTAACTCGTCTTGTAGGATACTCACATAACATATGGCTCAGCATTGAAACCACCATCAATCCTGGTCAAGTGTTCAACGCCTTTGGCTGTGAAACAACCCCATATCATCAGGCTTCCTCCACCAAACTTGACAGTTCATTAAATTTCTTAAATTTATCGATCTGTTAGCCCCCTTTACCCCTGTCTCTTCCAGACCCATTTGCACCCATCAGAGCCCATGGTAAGATATGGAACCTGAAAGCCAAAAGTTCAAAACATTGCTTGTCAGTATATATATATATATATATGCCCCCTTAATTCTCCACTTGCAGGATCACATGGGCCCAATCACGTGCGCCTGCTGGGATGGGAAGACGCCCGGAAACTGGACAAATGTGTCCAATTGCAGGCACATCAAAGGCCAAGGATCAAAGAGATCCTCTGCCTGATGTCAAATGCTGGAAAAGGGATCCTCTGCCTGGTGGTGGCTGTACGGGCTTGCTAGGTGATGTCATATCACTCCACCAGCCCATGTGCGGGAGCATGCTCCGCTGGGATTAAATAACCGGGCAGTGGAGCTCTCAGGAGGTCCAGCTGAGTGGCCCCACAAGTGGGAATCATCATCTGGAAACAAACATGAAGCAGGAATATACCCCTAGGAGTGAACAGACCCCTGGACGAATGAGTATTAACCCCTGAATGCCTGGATGAACAAACATTAACCCCTGGACAACAAGCAGTAATTGACTGAGTATATTTAACCCCCTAGACCAACGAGCATTTACTCCTTGCTAATATAGGTGTATTTCTGCCTAATATAAGCGTATTTCTGGATAATAAATGACCCCCTACTTTATGTTTTGACAGACTTATCCACTTGTGACACCTGTGGGGTAGTGTATGTTTTGATATGCCCTTGTGGTGTGTACTATGTGGGGAAAACTTGCAGAAAATAGAACGAGTGGGAAGAACACGTAAACAATATTAAAAAAGAAATATTAGATCATAGTGCCTCAGCACACTATGCAACAGCGCAAATAGAAATCCTGAAGGGACCGCATTTTTTAAAATGGAATTAGTTGAAAAGAATTGTTGGGGTAAGAACTATGTGAAAAAATAAGTCAAAGGGAAGAGTTCTGGACTTTTCAGTTAGCACCTAAAGGTTTAAACATTGATTTTGAACTAACATCCTTTGGCTTTGACCCTCTTTTTTTTAGATAGTACTGGGTTACATAAACTGTTAGGGCTGTTTCACACAAGCGAGTCCATTGCGGGAATCACGCTCCGTGTGTGAGGGTGATCCTAAGGTCTGGACTTGCGGGAGAGCACGGCATTATCATGATTTATAATGCTATGTGTCTCTGCTTGACCTTATTTCTACAGAATCATAGTGACAGCTTTATGTCACTATGATTCTGTGGAAAAAAGGCCATGCAGAGACACACAGCATTATAAATCATGATAATGCCGTGCTCTCCTGCAAGTCCAGACCGAAGGATCACCCTCACACACGGAGCGTGATTCCCGCAATGGACTCGCTTGTGTGAAACAGCCCTTAGCATTCTTTAGGCTATGTTTAAACCATGTTCTATTTTTTCCTATGTATATGTGTGGGATGGTGAAAATTTTCTATATTGGCAGTGGGTTTTTGAATATTGTCAGATTAGCTGCCAAATTTTGGCTTTAGTTTTGGAAAAAATAAATAATAGATATATTGATGCAAGATTATTTTCAGGACCATATAAAGCGAGCCTCTAAGGGGGTAGCAGTTAATGGTGGTATAAGGCAGTATACCAGTGCAGATGATCCAAATTATATCATCACAATCTCTTGTAATGGGTCCTAGGTAGGGATGAGCGAACTCGAACTGTATAGTTCGGGTTCGTACCGAATTTTGGGGTGTCCGTGACACGGACCCGAACCCGGACATTTTCGTAAAAGTCCGGGTTCGGGTTCGGTGTTCGTCGCTTTCTTCGCGCTTTTGTGACGCTTTCTTGGCGCTTTTTGAAAGGCTGCAAAGCAGCCAATCAACAAGCGTCATACTACTTGCCCCAAGAGGCCATCACAGCCATGCCTACTATTGGCATGGCTGTGATTGGCCAGAGCACCATGTGACCCAGCCTCTATTTAAGCTGGAGTCACATAGCGCCGCCCGTCACTCTGCTCTGATTAGCGTAGGGAGAGGTTGCGGCTGCGACAGTAGGGCGAGATTAGGCAGATTAACTCCTCCAAAGGACTTGATTAACTGATCGATCTGCAGCTGTGGATCATTGAGCTGCTGATCCTCAATTGCTCACTGTTTTTAGGCTGCCCAGACCGTTTGTCAGTCACATTTTTCTGGGGTGATCGGCGGCCATTTTGTGTCTTGTGGTGCGCCAGCACAAGCTGCGACCAAGTGCATTTAACCCTCAATGGTGTGGTTGTTTTTTGGCTAAAGCCTACATCAGGGTGAAGCTGTCACACCAAGTGCATTTAACCAGCAATAGTCTGTTTATTTTTTGGCCATATACTACATCAGGGGCAAGCTGCGCCTGTCACCAAGTGCATTTAACCCTCAATGGTGCGTTTGTTTTTTGGCTAAAGCCTACATCAGGGTGAAGCTGTCACACCAAGTGCATTTAACCAGCAATAGTCTGTTTATTTTTTGGCCATATACTACATCAGGGGCAAGCTGCGCCCGTCACCAAGTGCATTTAACCCTCAGTAGTGTGGTTGGTCAAGCTATCACACCAAGTGCATTTAACCAGCAATAGTCTGTTCATTTTTTGGCCATATACTAAATCAGGGGCAAGCTGCGCCCGTCACCAAGTGCATTTAACCAGCAATAGTCTGTTAATTTTTTGGCCATATACTACATCAGGGGCAAGCTGCGCCCGTCACCAAGTGCATTTAACCCTCAGTAGTGTGGTTGGTCAAGCTGTGACACCAAGTGCATTTAACCAGCAATAGTCTGTTAATTTTTTGGCCATATACTACATCAGGGGCAAGCTGCGCCCATCACCAAGTGCATTTAACCAGCAATAGTGTGGTTATTTTTTGGCCATATCCCAGTCTAATTCTGTCACTAAATCCATACCGGTCACCCAGCGCCTAAATACTAGGCCTCAAATTTATATCCCGCTAAATCTCTCGTTACCGCTGTCCTGTTGTGGCTGGGAAAGTTATTTAGTGTCCGTCAAAGCACATTTTTTGTTCTGGGTTGAAATACAATTCCCAATTTAGCAATTTAAAAATTTAGTGGTTTCTGCTGTATCAGAGCTATTTGAAATCTATCCCTAAAAGGGTATATAATATTCAAGGTGCACATAGGGTCATTCAGAATAACTTCACACACCCGCTACTGTGCATTTCCAAGTCTAATTCTGTCACTAAACCCATACCTGTCACCCAGCGCCTAAATACTAGGCCTCAAATTCATATCCAGCTAAATCTGTCGTTAGTGCTGTAGCTGGGCGAGTTATTTAGTGTCCGTTCAAGCACATTTCTTGTTCTGGGTTGAAATACAATTCCCAATTTAGCAATTTCATAATTTAGTGGTTTCTGCTATATCAGAGCTATTTGAAATCTATCCCTAAAAGGGTAGATCATATTGAAGGTGCACATAGGGACATTCAGAATAACTTCACACACCCGCTACTGTGCATTTCCAAGTCTAATTCTGTCACTAAACCCATACCTGTCACCCAGCGCCTAAATACTAGGCCTCAAATTTATATCCAGCTAAATCTGTCCTTAGTGCTGTAGCTGGGCGAGTTATTTAGTGTCCGTTCAAGCACATTTCTTGTTCTGGGTTGAAATACAATTCCCAATTTAGCAATTTCATAATTTAGTGGTTTCTGCTATATCAGAGCTATTTGAAATCTATCCCTAAAAGGGTAGATCATATTGAAGGTGCACATAGGGACATTCAGAATAACTTCACACACCCGCTACTGTGCATTTCCAAGTCTAATTCTGTCACTAAACCCATACCTGTCACCCAGCGCCTAAATACTAGGCCTCAAATTTATATCCCGCTAAATCTGTCCTTAGTGCTGTAGCTGGGCGAGTTATTTAGTGTCCGTTCAAGCACATTTCTTGTTCTGGGTTGAAATACAATACCTAATTTAGCAATTTCATAATTTAGTGGTTTCTGCTATATCAGAGCTATTTGAAATCTATCCCTAAAAGGGTATATAATATTCAAGGTGCACATTGGGTCATTCAGAATAACTTCACACACACCCGCTACTGTGTATTTCCAAGTCTAATTCTGTCACTAAACCCATACCTGTCACCCAGCGCCTAAATACTAGGCCTCAAATTCATATCCAGCTAAATCTGTCGTTAGTGCTGTAGCTGGGCGAGTTATTTAGTGTCCGTTCAAGCACATTTCTTGTTCTGGGTTGAAATACAATTCCCAATTTAGCAATTTCATAATTTAGTGGTTTCTGCTATATCAGAGCTATTTGAAATCTATCCCTAAAAGGGTAGATCATATTGAAGGTGCACATAGGGACATTCAGAATAACTTCACACACCCGCTACTGTGCATTTCCAAGTCTAATTCTGTCACTAAACCCATACCTGTCACCCAGCGCCTAAATACTAGGCCTCAAATTTATATCCAGCTAAATCTGTCCTTAGTGCTGTAGCTGGGCGAGTTATTTAGTGTCCGTTCAAGCACATTTCTTGTTCTGGGTTGAAATACAATTCCCAATTTAGCAATTTCATAATTTAGTGGTTTCTGCTATATCAGAGCTATTTGAAATCTATCCCTAAAAGGGTATATAATATTCAAGGTGCACATTGGGTCATTCAGAATAACTTCACACACACCCGCTACTGTGTATTTCTAAGTCTAATTCTGTCACTAAACCCATACCTGTCACCCAGCGCCTAAATACTAGGCCTCAAATTTATATCCTGCTAAATCTCTCGTTAACGCTGTCCTGTTGTGGCTGGGAAAGTTATTTAGTGTCCGTCAAAGCACATTTTTTGTTCTGGGTTGAAATACAATTCCCAATTTAGCAATTTCATAATTTAGTGGTTTCTGCTATATCAGAGCTATTTGAAATCTATCCCTAAAAGGGTATATAATATTCAAGGTGCACATTGGGTCATTCAGAATAACTTCACACACACCCGCTACTGTGTATTTCTAAGTCTAATTCTGTCACTAAACCCATACCTGTCACCCAGCGCCTAAATACTAGGCCTCAAATTTATATCCTGCTAAATCTCTCGTTAACGCTGTCCTGTTGTGGCTGGGAAAGTTATTTAGTGTCCGTCAAAGCACATTTTTTGTTCTGGGTTGAAATACAATTCCCAATTTAGCAATTTCATAATTTAGTGGTTTCTGCTATATCAGAGCTATTTGAAATCTATCCCTAAAAGGGTATATAATATTCAAGGTGCACATTGGGTCATTCAGAATAACTTCACACACACCCGCTATTGTGTATTTCTAAGTCTAATTCTGTCACTAAACCCATACCTGTCACCCAGCGCCTAAATACTAGGCCTCAAATTTATATCCTGCTAAATCTCTCGTTAACGCTGTCCTGTTGTGGCTGGGAAAGTTATTTAGTGTCCGTCAAAGCACATTTTTTGTTCTGGGTTGAAATACAATTCCCAATTTAGCAATTTCATAATTTAGTGGTTTCTGCTATATCAGAGCTATTTGAAATCTATCCCTAAAAGGGTATATAATATTCAAGGTGCACATTGGGTCATTCAGAATAACTTCACACACACCCGCTACTGTGTATTTCTAAGTCTAATTCTGTCACTAAACCCATACCTGTCACCCAGCGCCTAAATACTAGGCCTCAAATTTATATCCTGCTAAATCTCTCGTTAACGCTGTCCTGTTGTGGCTGGGAAAGTTATTTAGTGTCCGTCAAAGCACATTTTTTGTTCTGGGTTGAAATACAATTCCCAATTTAGCAATTTCATAATTTAGTGGTTTCTGCTATATCAGAGCTATTTGAAATCTATCCCTAAAAGGGTATATAATATTCAAGGTGCACATTGGGTCATTCAGAATAACTTCACACACACACGCTTCTGTGCATTTCCAAGTCTAATTCTGTCACTAAATCCATACCGGTCACCCAGCGCCTAAATACTAGGCCTCAAATTTATATCCCGCTGAATTTGAATACAATACATTGGGCCAAATAATATATTTGTTGTTGTGGTGAACCATAACAATGAGAAAAACATCTAGTAAGGGACGCGGACGTGGACGTGGACATGGTCGTGGTGGTGTTAGTGGACCCTCTGGTGCTGGGAGAGGACGTGGCCGTTCTGCCACATCCACACGTCCTAGTGTACCAACTACCTCAGGTCCCAGTAGCCGCCAGAATTTACAGCGATATATGGTGGGGCCCAATGCCGTTCTAAGGATGGTAAGGCCTGAGCAGGTACAGGCATTAGTCAATTGGGTGGCCGACAGTGGATCCAGCACGTTCACATTATCTCCCACCCAGTCTTCTGCAGAAAGCGCACAGATGGCGCCTGAAAACCAACCCCATCAGTCTGTCACATCACCCCCATGCATACCAGGGAAACTGTCTCAGCCTCAAGTTATGCAGCAGTCTCTTATGCTGTTTGAAGACTCCGCTGGCAGGGTTTCCCAAGGGCATCCACCTAGCCCTTCCCCAGCGGTGAAAGACATAGAATGCACTGACGCACAACCACTTATGTTTCCTGATGATGAGGACATGGGAATACCACCTCAGCATGTCTCTGATGATGACGAAACACAGGTGCCAACTGCTGCGTCTTTCTGCAGTGTGCAGACTGAACAGGAGGTCAGGGATCAAGACTGGGTGGAAGACGATGCAGGGGACGATGAGGTCCTAGACCCCACATGGAATGAAGGTCGTGCCACTGACTTTCACAGTTCGGAGGAAGAGGCAGTGGTGAGACCGAGCCAACAGCGTAGCAAAAGAGGGAGCAGTGGGCAAAAGCAGAACACCCGCCGCCAAGAGACTCCGCCTGCTACTGACCGCCGCCATCTGGGACCGAGCACCCCAAAGGCAGCTTCAAGGAGTTCCCTGGCATGGCACTTCTTCAAACAATGTGCTGACGACAAGACCCGAGTGGTTTGCACGCTGTGCCATCAGAGCCTGAAGCGAGGCATTAACGTTCTGAACCTGAGCACAACCTGCATGACCAGGCACCTGCATGCAAAGCATGAACTGCAGTGGAGTAAACACCTTAAAACCAAGGAAGTCACTCAGGCTCCCCCTGCTACCTCTTCTGCTGCTGCCGCCTCGGCCTATTCTGCTGCTGCCGCCTCGGCCTCTTCCTCCGCCTCTGGAGGAACGTTGGCACCTGCCGCCCAGCAAACAGGGGATGTACCACCAACACCACCACCACCACCTCCGTCACCAAGCGTCTCAACCATGTCACACGCCAGCGTTCAGCTCTCCATCTCACAAACATTTGATAGAAAGCGTAAATTCCCACCTAGCCACCCTCGATCCCTGGCCCTGAATGCCAGCATTTCTAAACTACTGGCCTATGAAATGCTGTCATTTAGGCTGGTGGACACAGACAGCTTCAAACAGCTCATGTCGCTTGCTGTCCCACAGTATGTTGTTCCCAGCCGGCACTACTTCTCCAAGAGAGCCGTGCCTTCCCTGCACAACCAAGTATCCGATAAAATCAAGTGTGCACTGCGCAACGCCATCTGTAGCAAGGTCCACCTAACCACAGATACGTGGACCAGTAAGCACGGCCAGGGACGCTATATCTCCCTAACTGCACACTGGGTAAATGTAGTGGCAGCTGGGCCCCAGGCGGAGAGCTGTTTGGCGCACGTCCTTCCGCCGCCAAGGATCGCAGGGCAACATTCTTTGCCTCCTGTTGCCACCTCCTCCTTCTCGGCTTCCTCCTCCTCTTCTTCCACCTGCTCATCCAGTCAGCCACACACCTTCACCACCAACTTCAGCACAGCCCGGGGTAAACGTCAGCAGGCCATTCTGAAACTCATATGTTTGGGGGACAGGCCCCACACCGCACAGGAGTTGTGGCGGGGTATTGAACAACAGACCGACGAGTGGTTGCTGCCGGTGAGCCTCAAGCCCGGCCTGGTGGTGTGTGATAATGGGCGAAATCTCGTTGCAGCTCTGGGACTAGCCAATTTGACGCACATCCCTTGCTTGGCGCATGTGCTGAATTTGGTGGTGCAGAAGTTCATTCACAACTACCCCGACATGTCAGAGCTGCTGCATAAAGTGCGGGCCGTCTGTTCGCGCTTCCGGCGTTCACATCCTGCTGCTGCTCGCCTGTCTGCGCTACAGCGTAACTTCGGCCTTCCCGCTCACCGCCTCATATGCGACGTGCCCACCAGGTGGAACTCCACCTTGCACATGCTGGACAGACTGTGCGAGCAGCAGCAGGCCATAGTGGAGTTTCAGCTGCAGCACGCACGGGTCAGTCGCACTACAGAACAGCACCACTTCACCACCAATGACTGGGCCTCCATGCGAGACCTGTGTGCCCTGTTGCGCTGTTTCGAGTACTCCACCAACATGGCCAGTGGCGATGACACCGTTATCAGCGTTACAATACCACTTCTATGTCTCCTTGAGAAAACACTTAGGGCGATGATGGAAGAGGAGGTGGCCCAGGAGGAGGAGGAGGAGGAGGAAGAGGGGTCATTTTTAGCACTTTCAGGCCAGTCTCTTCGAAGTGACTCAGAGGGAGGTTTTTGGCAACAGCAGAGGCCAGGTACAAATGTGGACAGCCAGGGCCCACTACTGGAGGACGAGGAGGACGAGGATGAGGAGGAGGTGGAGGAGGATGAGGATGAAGCATGGTCACAGCGGGGTGGCACCCAACGCAGCTCGGGTCCATCACTGGTGCGTGGCTGGGGGGAAAGGCAGGACGATGACGATACGCCTCCCACAGAGGACAGCTTGTCCTTACCCCTGGGCAGCCTGGCACACATGAGCGACTACATGCTGCAGTGCCTGCGCAACGACAGCAGAGTTGCCCACATTTTAACCTGTGCGGACTACTGGGTTGCCACCCTGCTGGATCCACGCTACAAAGACAATGTGCCCACCTTACTTCCTGCACTGGAGCGTGATAGGAAGATGCGCGAGTACAAGCGCACGTTGGTAGACGCGCTACTGAGAGCATTCCCAAATGTCACAGGGGAACAAGTGGAAGCCCAAGGCCAAGGCAGAGGAGGAGCAAGAGGTCGCCAAGGCAGCTGTGTCACGGCCAGCTCCTCTGAGGGCAGGGTTAGCATGGCAGAGATGTGGAAAACTTTTGTCAACACGCCACAGCTAACTGCACCACCACCTGATACGCAACGTGTTAGCAGGAGGCAACATTTCACTAACATGGTGGAACAGTACGTGTGCACACCCCTCCACGTACTGACTGATGGTTCGGCCCCATTCAACTTCTGGGTCTCTAAATTGTCCACGTGGCCAGAGCTAGCCTTTTATGCCTTGGAGGTGCTGGCCTGCCCGGCAGCCAGCGTTTTGTCTGAACGTGTATTCAGCACGGCAGGGGGCGTCATTACAGACAAACGCAGCCGCCTGTCTACAGCCAATGTGGACAAGCTGACGTTCATAAAAATGAACCAGGCATGGATCCCACAGGACCTGTCCGTCCCTTGTCCAGATTAGACATTAACTACCTCCCCATAACCATATATTATTGGACTCCAGGGCACTTCCTCATTCAATCCTATTTTTATTTTCATTTTACCATTATATTGCGAGGCTACCCAAAGTTGAATGAACCTCTCCTCTGCCTGTGTGCTAGGCCTAAATATATGCCAATGGACTGTTGCAGTGGTGGCTGACATGAAGCCTGATTCTCTGCTATGACATGCAGACTAATTCTCTGCTGACATGAAGCCAGATTGTCTGTTACGGGACCTCTCTCCTCTGCCTGGGTGCTGGGCCTAAATTTATGACAATGGACTGTTGCAGTGGTGGCTGACGTGAAGCCTGATTCTCTGCTATGACATGCAGACTGATTCTCTGCTGACATGAAGCCAGATCCTCTGTTACGGGACCTCTCTCCTCTGCCTGGGTGCTGGGCCTAAATTTATGACAATGGACTGTTGCAGTGGTGGCTGACGTGAAGCCTGATTCTCTGCTATGACATGCAGACTGATTCTCTGCTGTCATGAAGCCAGATTGTCTGTTACGGGACCTCTCTGCTCTGCCTGTGTGCTAGGCCTAAATATATGCCAATGGACTGTTGCAGTGGTGGGTGACGTGAAGCCTCATTCTCTGCTATGACATGCAGACTGATTCTCTGCTGACATGAAGCCAGATTGTCTGTTACGGGACCTCTCTCCTCTGCCTGTGTGCTAGGCCTAAATATATGCCAATGGACTGTTGCAGTGGTGGCTGACGTGAAGCCTCATTCTCTGCTATGACATGCAGACTAATTCTCTGCTGACATGAAGCCAGATTGTCTGTTACGGGACCTCTCTCCTCTGCCTGTGTGTGTGCTGGGCCTAAATTTATGACAATGGACTGTTGCAGTGGTGGCTGACGTGAAGCCTGATTCTCTGCTATGACATGCAGACTGATTCTCTGCTGACATGAAGCCAGATCCTCTGTTACGGGACCTCTCTCCTCTGCCTGTGTGTGTGCTGGGCCTAAATATATGCCAATGGACTGTTGCAGTGGTGGCTGACGTGAAGCCTGATTCTCTGCTATGACATGCAGACTGATTCTCTGCTGACATGAAGCCAGATTCTCTGTTACGGGACCTCTCTCCTCTGCCTGTGTGTGTGCTGGGCCTAAATATATGCCAATGGACTGTTGCAGTGGTGGCTGACGTGAAGCCTCATTCTCTGCTATGACATGCAGACTAATTCTCTGCTGACATGAAGACAGATTCTCTGTTACGGGACCTCCCTCCTCTGCCTGGGTGCTGGGCCTAAATATATGCCAATGGACTGTTGCAGTGGTGGCTGACGTGAAGCCTCATTCTCTGCTATGACATGCAGACTAATTCTCTGCTGACATGAAGACAGATTCTCTGTTACGGGCTCTCTCTCCCCTGCCTGGGTGCCGGGGCCTAAATATCTGAGAATGGACTGTTCCAGTGGTGGGTGACGGGAAGCCAGATTCTCTGCTATGGAACCTCTCTCCAATTGATTTTGGTTAATTTTTATTTATTTAATTTTTATTTTAATTCATTTCCCTATCCACATTTGTTTGCAGGGGATTTACCTACATGTTGCTGCCTTTTGCAGCCCTCTAGCTCTTTCCTGGGCTGTTTTACAGCCTTTTTAGTGCCGAAAAGTTCGGGTCCCCATTGACTTCAATGGGGTTCGGGTTCGGGACGAAGTTCGGATCGGGTTCGGATCCCGAACCCGAACATTTCCGGGATGTTCGGCCGAACTTCTCGAACCCGAACATCCAGGTGTTCGCTCAACTCTAGTCCTAGGTGGCGCAATAACGTCATTGCATCTGCCTGCAGAGGGGTTATGTCCCCCTTGCGTCCGACATCATTGTGCTGCCTAGGAAATGCTGCAGATGTCAGGTAACTGTTTTTTTTTTTTACTTTCACGCCACTGCTGGGGACACTAAAGAGGGGGGTCCATGATAAATATTGGGGACAATAAAGAAGGTGGCCATGCTAAATACTGGGGACACCAAAGAAGGGAGCTAAATTAAATACTGGGTACAGCAAAGAGGAGGGTTCCATAGCAGTGAGGCTATGGCAAATACTAGGTACTACTGGGTGCATTATAAATACCAAGGACACAACTGGGGCTTTATTAATACTGGGGGCACTACTGGAGCATTATACACTCTGGTGGCACTACTAAGGTCATTATAAATACTGGATGCATTACATGGGCCATTATAAATAATGGGGGCACTATAGAGGGGTATTTTAAATACTGGGGCATTATTGATACTGTGAGCACTACTGGAAGAATTATTTATTCTGGTGGCAACACTGGGGGCATTATAAATACTGTGGGCACTACAGGGGTACCTTATAACTACTGGGGCACTATGTTAGCATTATAAATACTGGGGGCACTACAAGTGGGTCAAGTGGCATTATAACTACAGTGGCCAATGCAGGGGGATATTATAAATACTGAGGGTAATTCAAGTGGGCATTATAACTGCATTATTAGGGGTATTGTGGGGATATTATTATTGAACACAATATGGAAGGCACTACTACTAATTGGGAACCATTATCACTATAGGGGGCACTATTACTAATGAGGGCACTCTGGGTAAGAATTATTAGTTTTGTTGGGACTTAGGGGAACACTATTACTATGGGGGGATTATCTGTATGTCACTATTATTTCTGCAGTATAGTATTTGGGGGTATTGAGGAGAACAGTCGGCACAGTATTGGGGGTGATACCAAGATAACTCTGTTGGGGCACCAGGAGTAGAAGAATGATGGGGGAAAAAAGAGGAAAGTAAGGGTATCTGCACATAGTGCGGATTACAGTTTTTCTACATGGATTTTCATCCCAAAAAATCTAATGAGCACTTTGCTTTGTTTTCTTCTGTGTAGAAATTGACCAATTGTTTGGATTTTAAACTCTGCAGTATATAAATTGTTTGCACAATTCCACTCTTTCCATAAAGTAGTTTTCACCAGAAACTTCAATAGGGTTGTTAAACAGAAAATCCACAAAACAAGTGCTTAAAAACCATTCAAAAAACCCTAAAATGTCTGTGTGGCAAACCCTGCAGAGATTGGTCTGAATGGAGATTAGGAAAGAGAGGATCTACATCAGAGAAGCCATCACTGGATATAAGAGTATATACAGGTCCTTCTAAAAAAATTAGCATATTGTGATAAAGTTCATTATTTTCTGTAATGTAAACATTAGACTTTCATATATTTTAGATTCATTACACACAACTGAAGTAGTTCAAGCCTTTTATTGTTTTAATATTGATGATTTTGGCATACAGCTCATGAAAACCACAAATTCCTATCTAAAAAATTAGCATATCATGAAAAGGTTCTCTAAACGAGCTATTAACCTAATCATCTGACTCAACTAATTAACTCTAAACACCTGCAAAAGATTCCTGAGGCTTTTAAAAACTCCCAGACTGGTTCATTACTCAAAACCGCAATCATGGGTAAGACTGCCGACCAAAAGGCCATCATTGACACCCTCAAGCAAGAGGGTAAGACACAGAAAGAAATTTCTGAATGAATAGGCTGTTCCCAGAGTGCTGTATCACGGCACCTCAGTGGGAAGTCTGTGGGAAGGAAAAAGTGTGGCAGAAAACGCTGCACAACGAGAAGAGGTGACCGGACCCTGAGGAAGATTGTGGAGAAGGACCAAGTCCAGACCTTAGGGGACCTGCGGAAGCAGTGGACTGAGTCTGGAGTAGAAACATCCAGAGCCACCGTGTACAGGCGTGTGCAGGAAATGGGCTACAGGTGCCGCATTCCCCAGGTCAAGCCACTTTTGAACCAGAAACAGCGGCAGAAGCGCCTGACCTGGGCTACAGAGAAGCAGCACTGGACTGTTGCTCAGTGGTCCAAAGTACTTTTTTCGGATGAAAGCAAATTTTGCATGTCATTCGGAAATCAAGGTGCCAGAGTCTGGAGGAAGACTGGGGAGAGGGAAATGCCAAAATGCCTGAAGTCCAGTGTCAAGTACCCACAGTCAGTGATGGTCTGGGGTGCCATGTCAGCTGCTGGTGTTGGTCCACTGTGTTTTATCAAGGGCAGGGTCAATGCAGCTAGCTATCAGGAGATTTTGGAGCACTGCATGCTTCCATCTACTGAAAAGCTTTATGGAGATGAAGATTTCATTTTTCAGCACAACCTGGCACCTGCTCACAGTGCCAAAACCACTGGCAAATGGTTTACTGACCATGGTATTACTGTGCTCAATTGGCCTGCCAACTCTCCTGACCCGAACCCCATAGAGAATCTGTGGGATATTGGGAAGAGAAAGTTGAGAGACGCAAGACCCAACACACTGGATGAGCTTAAGGCCGCTATCGAAGCATCCTGGGCCTCCATAACACCTCAGCAGTGCCACAGGCTGATTGCCTCCATGCCACGCCGCATTGAAGCAGTCATTTCTGCAAAAGGATTCCCGACCAAGTATTGAGTGCATAACTGAACATAATTATTTGAAGGTTGACTTTTTTTGTATTAAAAACACTTTTCTTTTATTGGTCGGATGAAATATGCAAATTTTTTGAGATAGGAAATTTGGGTTTTCATGAGCTGTATGCCAAAATCATCAATATTAAAACAATAAAAGGCTTGAACTACTTCAGTTGGTGTGTAATGAATCTAAAATATATGAAAGTCTAATGTTTATCAGTACATTACAGAAAATAATGAACTTTATCACAATATGCTAATTTTTTTAGAAGGACCTGTATATGTAGCGCTGCAATACCCTGTATGTTTGAAAGAGCTATATGTAATGTTTATCCAAATATGTCTTTAGCAGTATGACTGGGGAGGGGTTGGATTGAGAATTTACAGAGTGTGGGGGTGGGGAAGGGGGGGACAACATTTCAGTTTTCATCTCAGACAGCAGAAAAGTTAGGGTTATAAATGGGGATTAAATTCACAATGAGAATGTTTATACATAGAGGCATAGGTTTTTGGTCTGTATTCACATGAGAATGGCACTAGTTGTGATTCATTACTTTCACTTTTTTTTTGTGTAGTTAAAATATATTAATTTTAAAACATTGTCTGCGTTGTATAGGGTATAATGATATAGCATATGGATAATTTTTTTGAAGAAGTGGGATATTAGCCACTTGTTAATGCAGAATGGCCATTCCATGAATAGGAGTGAAGCTGAATTAACGGTTCAGAATTTGCAAGGAGGTTTAATTAGTACTGTAGGCATGCAAAGTCTGTGAGGATATGTATCCCTCTGAATATTAGGAAATCAATGGCAGCTAACGTATAAACTAGGCCGGGTTCACATCACAGTTTATTTTTCATCAGAAGAACAGAAAAATGAAGAAAAAACGGATCCTGTATTTAAAGTATCCGTTATGCACATTTGGCATCCGTTTTATCCATGTCTGTCTGTCTGCATGCAGAATTGGTGCTTGTTTTGAGCACTTTATTTACCCATGTTAAAGAACCATAACTTAGACTGATTTCAAGGTCAGCTCTAAATGAGGTTGTCTTCTATTGAACATTTGGGGCTTCACGATTATTTCAAAGCTAGAGCTTGTTGGAAGATCCTCTGGTACTCTTTGGGCCAGGCACTTCTTGACATTATGTTAGTAAAAACTGTAGATTCATTTGAACATTTTTCTCACTTTCGATTTTGTAAAATCTATTCGTGGTGTTGTATGTGTAAAGTGTTTTTCTTTCTTCTACAATACCTTTGGCATGATAAAAGTATGATATTTTATAGCGAATTCTTGACTTTAATAGGAAAAAAACTATGGAAAAAAGGTTTAGACTCTGTCGACATCAACATTCCTATTACCTTTTTTCCCATTGCATTCATAGGAATGGAAAAACAAAAACAATGGCAATGCTGGATCTGTCACATGTTGGGCACCAATGGAGTCCAACTGACCCTACCAACCAATATGGGTTCTGTTGGAATACTGTCATAGTGTCCATGATTTTTTCTGGTGCATTTCATGAAATCTGAGATGAAGACTCCTAATGGAACCAATAACGAAGATGCGAACCTAGCCTTATGTGTTTTCTATCTTGATCACCATTTCTGTATTATAAATGATACAATTTCTGACCGGAGTTATAGGATTGTGTGTAAAGTGGTAGAAATATGAACAAAGAATAATTCATGAAAGTCAGTCATCTGCTCAAGAACAAAGCAGACCAGACCAGAAGACAAGCAGGCAAAAATGACAAACAAAAGAACCTTCTATGCAAGAAGCCACAATGGTCAAAAGGGAGTCAGAAGAACATATATTTCAGCATCAATAGATTAAGATATTCAGGAAAAGCCACAGGCTGAAAACATTTAATCAAAGAGGAGTTTATCAAGTTGTGCATCATTGCCTCTGCATCTGCTATTTACAGGTTCCACTTGCCAACGTTCAGGGTCTTAATCACCATGCATCTGTCATTCAATTGTGACCATGTGCAGTAGAAATCATGTTAGGCAGCAGAGGACATATCTATATACTATACTGCAATTGACTGAAGCAGAAAAGGATGTTTTATCCAGCAGTTGGTACATTGCTATTTATTCTGTAGTTTTTGATGCTGTAATTGCAAGAATATAAATCAGGGTCTTAAATGGAAAATTAAATTATGACCTTGAAGATGCAGCTTAAATATACCATGAAATTGGTTAAAAAGCACAGTATGAAGTGTGTGTGTCGAATGCTAAAACGTTCTATATCAACTTCCAATGTGTTTATCTACAATGTATGTGACTTTCCTGGCTCACTATTTCTAGCAGGTATAGTGTATATCTATATCTATCGATCTATCTACATATTTATTTTGCACACATATACTGTATATGCACTTGTGGTATATACAAATGCAGCAACCCGGGAGGGGTTAGGGAGTGGACAGGAGTGGTAGTAGTCATGGCAGTAGTCCTCTCTCTGGTGCTCACAGAACCTGCATCTGAAGGGAGGGGTGCACCCTTTTACCCTTTCTTCCCCTTACTTGGGGTCTCCTGCCTGGTAATGGATGGAGTGTGCAAGGCAGGGTTCCCTTGGAGTACTAGTGAAAGTGGCAATAATTTGGCAGTGAAGGTCTGGGGATGCAAGACAATGAGGAGACAAGTTCACTGTACTTTACTGAGGTAGTTTGACAAATGACAAGAAGATGAGACACTTGCAAAAAAAATTAGTTTTTCCAGGCTACATACAGTTTTCTCAAGGCTTTATATAGGGATATAGGCCATACAATGAGTAACTTTCTGAGTCTCTGTCTAATAAATCTAAGTAAACTTCCCAATTCACACAAGCAAATTCTTTCTCACAATAAATCCTTACTCTCAATATAGCACTACACTGCCCAACTGGGGTGGCCAGTCTCATTAGTATGGCAGGGTACCTGAAGCTGATTCCCAACCAAATGCAGTGAAGTCCGCAGCCTCAATGCATGTAGTTTGTAATCTCTCATGGGCAGGGCCCTCTCCCTTTCTGTACCAGTTTGTAACTTGTCTTGTTCATGCTTAGTGCATTTGTCTGTATTATGTACAGTATTTAAACCCCTTTTCATATGTACAGAGCCATGGAATGAATGGTGCTTTAACATCCTTAGGACCTTGGACAAGAATGCTAGTCCTAATTTGCAGGTACTTCAGGCACTAGGAGGGCATTCTCGTCCTGCAGTTAAACTGTCACTGTGAGTAAACACACAGTGACAGGACAGTGACAACAGCCGTCACAGACAACTGATTGGTCACAACACCTATGAAAGAGACAGTCACAGCTGTCCCCATCTGAAGATCGCTGTGATTGGTCAGTCAATCCTGACTGACCAATCACAGCTAAAGGTACCTATTTCAACTCCGAGATTGGAGTCATTACTGTGACAGTGCTGAGGAGATCAAAAGTGTGTGCTATAAATCCTTAGCAGTACACTAATTGCTGAGGCGATCGCAGCTACAGCCTGACATTCCCCCTCAACCAGCCCCCCCTTGCAGCACTGAAGAGATCGTAGCTGCTTGTAATTCTCTGTCTCCAGTGCTGAGGACATCTGAGCTGTGGATTAGCCTGCCCTTCCCCCTCAACTGCAGAGTTAACCCCTTCAGTCCCCCTCACTCATCTATAGCCCTCCCTTAGAGCTCCCTGATGTTTGGGGAGCTGTGTGACCAGGGGGCTGTGCTTAGTCCCCCTAAGATACCAATACCCCTTCCCTAGTGCTGTGTCACCTGTGAATAAATGGCAGGAAGCAGGCTGTGCAGTGAGTAATACACTTACAGCCAATGCATTACAATACAGTAGTATTGTAATGCATTGTAAATTCAATTAGACCCCAAAAGTTGAAGTTCCAGAGTGGGACAAAAAATAAAGTTAAAAAAGAAGTAAAAAAAATTAAGATTGACAAAAAATGTAAAAGTTTCAAGTAAAAAAAATGCCCTTTTCAAAAAATAAAGTAAAAAAAAAAAATTGGAGACATAAGTAGACATATCAGGTATGTCCGCATCCATAACGACCTGCTCTATAAAAAATACCACTTGACCTAGCCTCTCTGAATTTTTTTAAATAAAAACGGTGTCAAAAAAGCAATTTTTTGTCACCTTACATCACAAAAAGTGTAATAGCAAGCAATCAAAAAGTTATATGCACCCCAAAATACTGCCAATCAAACCATCATCTTTTCCCGTAAAAATTATACCCTACTTAAGACAATCACCCAAAAAACTAAAAAACTGTGGCTCTCAGACTATAGAGACACTAAAATATGATTTTTTCTTTGTTTCAAAATCTTATTATTGTGTAAAACTTAAATAAATAAAAGTATACATATTAGGTATTGCCACTTCCGTAACGACCTGCTCTATAAATGTACCACATGACCTAATCCCTCAGGTGAACATCATAAAAAAAAAAATAAAAAAATAGCAAGAGATCAAAAATTCATATGCACCCCAAAATAGTGACAATCAAGCCATCATCTCATCCCCCCAAAACATTAGCCAATCGCCCCAAAAAATAAAATAAAAACTATGGCTCTCAGACTATGGAGACACTAAGACATGATTTTTTGGTATTTCAAAAATGCTGTTATTGTGGAAAACTTAAATAAAAATAGTAAACATATTAGGTATTGACACATCCGTAAGAACCTTCTGTATAAAAATATCACATGACCCAACCCCTCAGGTGAACACCATAAAAAGAAGTAATAAAAAGTGTGTCACCTTTCATCACAAAAAGTGTTTATATCAAGCAATCAAAAAGTCATATGCACCCTAAAATAGTACTAATCAAACCATCATCTCATAACAAAAAAAATGAGCCCCTACATAAGACATTCGCCCAAAAAATAAAAAAAAATAATATGGCTTTCAGAATATGGAGACACTAAAAAATCATTTTTTTCAAAAAAAAATTCAATTTATTTTAATGTAAAACTGAAACAACCAAACATATTTGGCATTGTTGCGTCCTTAACAACCTGCACTATAAAAATACAACATGATCTAACCTGTCAGATGAACATTGTAAATAAGAAAAAATAAAAACGGTGCCAAAACAGCAATTTTTTGTTACCTTGCCTCACAAAAAAGTATAGCGCAACCAAAAAAATTATATATACCCTAAAATAGTACCAACAAAACTGGCAACTTATCCTGTAGTTTCCAAAATTGGGTAATTGTTTTGATTTTTTACTCTAGTGGTTCATCAGGGGGTCTTCAAATGTGACATGGCAACTTAAAATTATCCCAGTGAAATCTGCTTTCCAAAAACCATATGGCGTTCCTTTTCTTATGCAACCTGACATGTGCCCATACAGCAATTTATGACCACAGGTGTTTCTGTAAATTACAGAATCAGATTAATAAATATTTAGTTTTGCTTGGCTGCTAACCCTTGCTTTGTTAGCAGAAAAAAATGGATTAAAATGCAAAATCTGCCAATAAAGTGAAACTCTGAAATTTCATCTACATTTTCCTTTAATTCTTGTGAAACACCTAAATGGTAAACAAAGTTTGTAAAATCAGTTTTGAATACCTTGAGAGGTGTAGTTTCTAAAATTTGGCCATTTATGGATAGCTTCTGTAACAGATCTCCTAGCACCCCGACCGGGTACCTCCGTTAATGGATGCTCCCAGTGCCTCCCAGGGACTCCAAGCACTCAGCTCGACACGATACCACCACAGGAACCAGGAACAGGAACAGCTATTACAAGAGCTAGTAGTAATAGCCAGGAGAGTATACAGCATATAGCAATCCCCATACACATGAGACGAGGCTCTATGTTGAATGTAAAAACAGCAACTCTTTATTGAGGGCTACCCGTCCGTATTTATGCAGGTCCCCATCTGGTTGACACGACCCTAGGAGACCAGAAGGAAGACTGCGACACAGGACAGATACAACACATCCCCACAATGCATCATGGCTTCCTCCTTTCTGTCCTGGAGACAACCGAGGAGCAATCCAATTATCTCTCAGGACAAAGGAAATCGCCAATACACATGTGGAGACAACAGGACAGACATCACGATTTAAACACACAATGGCACAATGGGACAATAGAACCACACCCAGCATATTCCTCCCAAAGCTGACAAGTTACACTTATTATAAATTGTTACAACTTTGGGAGTTTACATTGTCCATACATATAACTTACATCAATTTAACCAGTATAACTTGGGGACAAACCTATCCAAAATTCACTTGAATAGGTTCAGGGGTTTAAAAGTTAGCAAAAGTATCTTAAAGGGCCGTAATCCTGGGGCAGGAGGCTGGCAAACAGCCCCCTCCAAAACACAGTGGTGAGGTTGGTTTCGTCACAGGTTCTATTATGTAAGCCTCACAAAGTGACCACAGACCTGAAC
This sequence comes from Bufo gargarizans, assembly GCF_014858855.1. Classification (NCBI taxonomy): domain Eukaryota; kingdom Metazoa; phylum Chordata; class Amphibia; order Anura; family Bufonidae; genus Bufo; species Bufo gargarizans. The sequence continues at coordinate 157,669,171 of NC_058088.1, forward strand.
TGGTCTTTAAAAGGTCGGTTTTGGAAATTTTCTGAATATTTTAAAGATTTACGAGCATTGAACTCTAAAGGAGTTGTCTCACTTCAACAAATGACATTTAATAAGTAGAGAAAGTTAATACTAGGCACTTACTAATGAATTGTGATTGTCCATATTGCCTCATTTGCTGTCTGGATTCATTTCATCACATTCTACTCCACTTGTTTCCATGGTTATGAACACCCTGCAATCCAGCAGCGGTGTCCGTGCTTGCACACTATAGGAAAAGGTGCCAACCTATACACACTCCCCCGTCCTGGACACCAGAGAGGCCAGCACTTTCTCCTATAGTGTGCTGGGTGGCCGTAACTATGGAAACAAGCAGTGTATAATATGATGGAAAAATGAACAAGATGGAGAATCACAATACATTAGTAAGTGGCTTGTATTAACTTTCTCTACTTAATAGATGTAATTTGTTGAAGTGAGACAACCCCTTTAGAGTTCAATGCTTGTTTCTCTCCGAGGCTGGTACTTTTCTAGTTACTCTGAGCTTGCAGGGATGGTGTATCCCTGTCTGCTGTCTCTTTCTCAGACCCCACCTAGTCACTTTTGCTGCTCACACCTCTGCTGCTAGCTACACATTCCTCTATCCTCCAGCTCCCAGCTCAGAAGGGTGGGGCCAGTCCATACATAGCAATATATTCTAGTGTCAGAAATTATTTCCCCCATATACAGCCATATACATATAAAATTGTGTGCAAAGTGCCTCAGATTTCCATGTGCAGTAAGTATAGCAATAACACAATTCAAGGTAATCCATGTTTTGTAATGTTTGCATGTGTCTTTGTGCATGTAGCATTTGATTTGCGTTTGCATATCAGTCATGGCAACGTGCACCTGTATATTCATTTCATATTAGTTGGAGGCTCTGGTCTAACTTTGTTTTTGTAATCCAAAAAGTTACATGTTGAATTAAGGTAAAAAGGTACTATTCACAATAGTATTTTTTTATAGTTTTTTTTTATATTTTTTTTGCTTTTTACCAGAAGTTGTAGTATTTTTTGTCAAGGATATTGCATTCTGTAGTGTTGGCATAAAAAATACAGGATACACTGATAATAAAACAAATCAAAATGGATGCAATGTATCTGTCATGGCTCCATTATGCATGGAAACTATGAAATGAATGTGAACAGAGACTTATATTTCATATTAGTCCTGCAACTTTCGTAATAATACTTATCAGTGGTCAAGTGGTTAATGATCAGTAGTTACAAGACTGTAAGCCACTTTCTAAATTCTCATGTGTTGTTTTTTTAAATGTTCTAACCAAAAATTAAGATAAGATTGGGGTAAGAGAACCCTGTTAATATTCCCTTTCATTCAGTTCTTAATAGGAAACCATGACTTATTCATGTATATTAAATTAGCATTACACTTAAACACTCCAGCAGAGGTTTTTATGAGCCAAGGATGACATCAGTTGCTCTGTACACTAAATATAGCAATGCCTTTGTTTTGATTTATGTGACATTTTTAATCTCTGTGTTTTAGCATATTAGACAGATAATCTATCTCTTAACCAGACATGGGTTAGCAGAGACCTTTGCTCTGTGACATCATTACAATTGTACATGAGGTTCCTGTGTGAATCTATTTGCCGTATGGTTGGAAATTACAAAGCTCTTAGTCATTTTAAATGGAATATTACATTTATACAAACTGCTAAGGAAAGGAACACAATCTTCTGCGCTACACTGCAAACGCGTATCCTATTTTCTCCATCATATTATAGTTCTGTCTTACAAGCATACTTTCCTGCATTATGACATTTATAGGGCAATTTGTGTATTGCTACTAGATAAGCTTATAGTCCATTTAGAAAAAATATGTTTATTTGGCGCAGAATTCTTATGTCCAGTACAGATATCTTCCATTTTAACTTGGATCCTTTTTTCTGGTGTGTTTACATTTTTGGTTGTAGATTATTATTATTATTTTTTTATTCTATTTCCGTTATATGAGAGCAGCCATCTTGACTGAGCTGTTGTTTAGTGCATTTAGAGATATACTTTCATCAGCTACATGAGAAAGGTTCTCATTATATGGACTAAAATGTTTTGGATTTTTGGAGTGCTGTCTATTTTTCTACTTTATATATAATTGACTGAAGGTTTTATCCTGAGGAGTTTCATCCATTTAATTGCCGTTTCCGAATGTTATTTCTCCTTTTTTCTTTACATAGATAGACTTGGCCTGCATCTGACAGCTATCATATTGAACTTTAAGAACTGAGGGTAGTGGGTGTTGTAATCACATTCTAAAACCATTGCCGTAAGCACCAAGGGAACATTCTTAAAACTTTAAAAGACAAACTTTAAAAAAATAAGATTAACGTTAATGTAGAATCTAATCCCTATATATCCCACATCACTAAAACCAAACTGAATCACACTATTTCATACATTGACACTGATATGAGTGGTAGAACCAAGATTCTGAAAAGTCATACCTGCAAAAAATGTGGTTAGAGAACATTTATCTCTTGCCAACATTGATGTGATGCATACATCACTTTCCATTCAATAGGTAGATATCATAACACTTTTGCTAATTGAATGTCAAGGTCAAACACCAAGTATTTTGTCTATAAACCATCTCTTCTGAAATCAAATTAGGTTGCCACCCTAAAAATTGTATCCTTCAAGGAATTCAGCTATATATTAATAATTTTCCTTCCTAGTTTGGACATTGCTTTTATTTTTAACCAAACCTAATTAGTTTAATGGGTGGAACATCCTATGGTTTAATGGTTTCCATTAGTGTTGTAGAATTTACAGTAAAATGGTTTAAGGACCTCTACCATTTTATACTTACTGTAACCAAAATATCAGTGAAACCTCAAAATGAGGTGGTAGTCCTTTCAAAGTCTTGACATTTAGTTGAAAAAGTTTTTAAAACAGGTCATCTCATTTCATTTCTTCTTACTTAGATGTTTTAAATTAATGGGTACAGTAGACATGTGGGCAAAACTACTGAATTAAGTATTTACCACCTAAAAGAGACTGTATTAGGCATTGCTCATGTGACAACCACATTTGATGTTTTTCTTTATTCTATCACTTAAATCACATCGGTCTTGGTCATATGTTGATGTTAACAAACGGTTTTCCATATACAGTAGGGCAGATTTACTAATCCCATCAAAAATGTAGACAGCGTAAATTTAGACACGTAAAGTTACACCCGAATTATCACAGTGGCTAATGCTGTATGATATTTTGTCTAATTTTATGCCATCAATTTGTTGACTTATGCCTTATTCACACATCAGTGTTTTGGTCAGTGATTTCCATCAGTGATTGCGAGCCAAAATCAGCACTCCACAGACATAAGGTGTAAGGGATCTGCATCTGTTGTTTGTTTAGCTCTGAAAAACTTATGGAAATCACTGACCAAACACTGTGTGAATAAGGAATTAATTTTCGATCCAATTCTGTGTCTAATCATTTTCAGCAATACTTTCCTTAGTGCATGAGCACTTGTGTAGTATTACCATTTCTGCACTACGCTACTGTCTCTAATGGTCTAAAAATAATTTCATCTGTGTATTTATTTCCAGGTCCTTCACATTGTGCATTTGTATTATTGTTATGCAACTCTTTTGTACATGTAATATGCCTGGTTCACCAGCAGGTGGCAGTGCCAGCAGCGCCGCGGCTTTCTCACTGTTTACCGCCGGCCCACTGACGTCACGACTAGTATCAACTAGCGTGGGCGCGGCTAAGATCCATTCAAGTGAACAGAGCTTAGCCCCGCCCACGGTAGTTGATACTAGTCGTGAAGTCACTGGGCCGGCGGTAAACAGTGAGAAGGCCGCGGCGCTGCTGGAGTGCTGCTGCCTTCTCAAACAGCTGATCAGCGGGGGTCCCGGGTATCGGATCCCCGCCAATCAGAAGCTGATGATCTATCCAGAGGAGACCGTGCGGGGTGAGGGTTTTATATGGTTGTGACATCACAGGTGATCTCATGTTCCAGGACTTCATATTTTTACTTTGTAACATGTGCAGCACCATTTTAGGAAAAACTGATCTTTCCCTGACCTGGATCTGTCTGTTTGGAAAGAGAAAGGTATTTGTACTATCGGGGACTTATATCTAATGATATACTCAAATCCTTCTCACAAATTCACAAATATCAGAGCCTTATAACCTTTCTCCCTAGGACTTCTACAAGTATCTCCAAATCAGACATGTTCTAACAAATTTATTATCACAGAAACTAGACTCCCGTGTCGAGACAGAGGCCTCTCAATTTACTAGGTGGCTTACGCAGATCTTCCCAACTGTCAAGCGAATATCTAAGGTGTATGGGGTTCTTACATGTCCAGCAAAAGACCCACAGGAAAATGTTAAATCACAATGGTCAGCAGATTTATCTGTTTCCATTTCTAATGAACAATGGTCTCATTCATTTGAGATTTTGTCATACACTTCTAAATGTATTAATCACCTAGAAAATCTTCTACAGATGGTATTATTATCCCACCAAATTACATAGGTTATTCCCAGATGCGTCGCCCAATTGTTGGAGATGTGGGAATCCTGATGGTACCTTTCTACATTGTTTATGGGACTGTGCTCCAGCACAACTACTATGGTCCCAGGTCTTCCACATCATTTCTAAGATATGTGGTTCCTCAATACCACCATCCCCGTTAACAGCTCTCCTCTTCGTAGATCCCGATGTTTATCCTATTGCCTGCAAAACAATAATATGCAACTTTTGCATAGTCACCAACGAATTGATTGCACTCCACTGGAAATCCAGCTCTCTACCCTCCATTTCTGAGATCATCAAAGGGGTACAAGATAACTGCTGGCATGAAAGAGTTGCTGCATCCGCGTTTTTTAGGAAGGATACATTTTACAGGCAATGGGAATCCTGGTTAGCAAGCCCTTTTCACCGACCGTCAAATCCATCCAATCTATTAGTGCTATGATGCTTCATACTCTACAATCACCATCCCTCTGTGTAATTAGTCTAGTTATACCCTTAGGTGATTTTACCCTTGGTCCCCGGATAATGGGATAACAAGGATATGGGCCCATATATATCATAAAATAAACTTTGTGACTTATATTAGGTGACTTACAACTGCTGCTATGCACTCTTTATCTTACGTCACCCTACAGTCAACCTTTGATGATACATACCCATTATGTACTAATGTGCTTTTGTACCACTGCACTGTTCCACTGTATTACTGTATTATTGCACTACACTTGTATTTTACTTATAGATGCTTTACTGCTCTACTGCTATTACTTTTATTCAATCTGTGTTTTTATGCAAAATCACCATCACCCTTCCATATTCACTCCCTCTCTCCCCCTATCTCTAATGTACATTGTCTATTGTATACTTTATTACATATTGTATATTTCAATGATCAATGTAAACATGGTCTTAGTTTGATGGTGGGATGCCAGGGAAGGGAGATATACATAACTCCCCACAGAAACCACATAGCGGCACCATGTTTGGACTCTAGTTGTAGCCTGAACCCAGGCGGATTAATTGGGCCCAGAACCACCTCCCAACGACATTCTGGTCTGAAGCTATGAATCCTAAAGGGTTTTGTGGGTCATTTAATGCCAGCCCAAAAGAGGGGGGAGTGGACCCTTCCCACAGGAGGGTCCGGCTACAGTTTAAAAAGCTTTTGCCAGCAAGTGGGCGTGTCTTTTTCTGAAAGGGGGTCACATTGTGCAAATGTGTTTGGTGAGACCTGGAAACCAGCTGACAACACTGGCCTCCATGTGAATACAGCAAAGGAACAGTCATCTACCCGGTAACTGACTTGTACACTGTGTAATCCTGTTTGTACCATATTACCTGTATCTGTAACTTCAGACCACTGTATATATTCTGTGTGTATAGTGTTATATCTAGTGTGCCCTTAAGGCGATTAAATATATAATTTAACCTTGTGCTGTCTTGTATCTCGATCACGAATCCCCACGTCCATGTTTTGGCTTAGTTATAAGCTACGGCGGGTTGGTTTCTCACCCCATATAATCCCATTAGCGGACCAGGCTTATATCAAACGAGGAGCTGGTGGCATATTACCCGGGCTGAGAAGGCGCTGTTTCATTGCGCCAGTGAAAAGGCTCTCTTAGCTTGTTGCCTCGCTGTGCCCGCGTGGACCGGAGGTGTCTGTCTAAACTGTACCAAGCTGACCTTACATGTTCCTCTGGGGGGGTGTAACGTCACATCTTGGTAACCAGGGACATACCGCGGCTAGTGAGCTTGACGTAGTTGACATCAAGCGGGCACGAAGGGAGGTATCCATCAGACACACATCGAAAGTCTCCCAAAAGCATGTGGGAAAAGGTGTTAAGGTCTGATAAAACCAAGGTTGAACTTTTTGGCCATAATTCCAAAAGATATGTTTGGTACAAAAACAACACTGCACATCACCAAAAGAACACCATATACACAGTGAAGCATGGTGGTGGCAGCATCATGCTTTGGGGCTGTTTTTCTTCAGCTGGAACTGGGGCCTTAGTTAAGCTAGATGGAATTATGAATAGTTCCAAATAGCAGTCAATATTGGCACAAAACCTTCAGGTTTCTGCTAGAAAGCTGAACATGAAGAGGAACTTCATCTTTCAGCATGACAATGACCCAAAGCATACATCCAAATCAACAAAGGAATAGCTTCACCAGAAGAAAATCAAAGTTTTAGAATAGCCCAGCCAGAGCCCAGACCTGAATCCGATTGAAAATCTGTGGGGAGATCTGAAGAGGGCTGTGCACAGGAGATGCCCTCGCAATCTGACAGATTTTGAGTGTTTTTGCCAAGAAGAGTGTGCAAATCTTGCCAAGTCAAAATGTGCCATGCTGATAGAGACATATACCCCAAAAGACTGAGTGCTGTAATAAAATCAAAAGGTGCTTCAACAAAGTATTAGTTTAAGGGTGTGCACTCTTATGCAACCATATTATTTTATTTTTATTTAATTTTTTTCCCTCTACCTAAAGGATTTCAGTTTGTTTTTCAATTGAGTTGTACAGTTTATAGGTCACATTTTTTTACATCACAGAAACCTGACATTTTAACAGGGGTGTGTAGACTTTTTATATTCACTGTATATATTGTTTATAATTAAAATATATTTTTTTCTGTCAATTTGCTGTAATGTTATGTCTATATGAGTAAATTATGTACTATCATTGTGTTTTATGTATTCTGATTGTGTTTCTTCATTATTTTGTAGCTTGAAGAATGGCACCACAAATGGGCCCGAAAAGTTGCAATAAATGTTAAATGTACTGGTGTTGAAACTTGAATGAACAAAAACTGAATCTTTGAATATTAACTTTTTGGCGTGCTGTCTCAAAATTTATGGGAAAGGCACTTTAAATGTGTTGTTTACAATGTACTTAATACAATGTCTTCCCATGTACCCCTTCTACCACAAACAAGGGTATATGGCTGAATCTTCCTTTTCTTATTCTCTTTCTCCTCTTCAATCATACAGATGTAGCAGGGGAAATACACACACTCTTAACTCAAATTTCTTAACTTATCGCATTTTCTTGAAACAAAAGCCATTGAAAAGCAATTGCTTAACAGATTTAGTTTAGATAACATGTCTCATAAAGCATGTGTGTTAACCCTGACAGACATCCGAATGGATAATCGCCGCCACGGGGACGTGCTATCGTTCACAGCTTATCTAGAGTCACCAAAGCGGCAGCAGGCCCTCGCCCATAATGTTTTAGATGATCAGATCAGCAGGCCCTTGCTCCAAATGTTTTTGAGGGTCGCCAGCAGGCCTTCACCTACAATCTTTTACAGGGTCAGCTCACATGCAGGCCCTCACTTAATTATACCTAATATGTAATTTGCGCGCATGCTGCCTTGCTTGGATGTGTTAGCCATAGCTGTTTCTCAGGTTCCCTCTCCGTAATCGAACCATGATTCCCCTGTTACCCATGGTCTACATGGTTTGGGATGAAAATAACATTGAAAGTTGGTAGGGGAGACATCTGAATGGATCGGCGCCGTCATGAGGACGTGTGATCGGCCCTAGGTTTTCTAGAGTCACCAAAGCTACAGCAGGCCCTCGCCAATAATGTTTTAGATGGTGAGATCAGCAGGCCCTTGCTCCAAATGTTTTTGAGGGTCACCAGCAGGCGATTAATCATAATTTTTTAAGGCTGTGTATGATGCCCTCCTTTATGTGTAACAAAGGGTGTATTGGAGTGCCGGTTCCTTGTAATTTTTGGCAGCCCTTTCACTTAGTGCATAGGCTTTATGAGTGTATGAGTCCCACTACCTGAACAATTGTACCACAATGTGAATGAGGCCCTCCATTATGTGATGTACAGGTTGTATCGGAGTGCCTCTTCCTTGTAATTTTTGGCAGCATTTGCACTTTATATAAACGTAAATATACAGGAAAGAATGTTTCTTAACAATTTTTCCTCTAAAATCGATTTTTTTCTTCGGTTTTGTGCATATTATTGTCAGTCTGTAAAAGTGGCGTACTACTCGGATAACATCGTTCCCAGCAGCGACCTGGGAGTCCAAGATGCATCCAAACATCCTCCTCATGCTGTTCCCGAACCATTTTGGTGGTGTTTACATAATATTCTGACCTTTTCCTATGAACCAGGCACCCTCCCCTCTTCAGAGCAGGGGGTGCCTGGTTTAATGCTCGGGATCTTCCGGTAGAGCACCTGAGCATCTCGATGTGTTCGGCCAGAGCACCCGAGCACTTTGCTGCTCGATCAACACTATTAACTAACACTTTCAATTTATTTCAATGGCTTTTGTCAAATGATGGCACAAGATAACACTGTGACATGTGTTATAAGAGTTATCAGAGTTAATTTTAACTGGGTTACATCTGTACATTAGTATTGGGTTAGCATGCTTGGCCGAACACTAATTTTACTTGAGCATCGCGATGCTCGGCACATCGCGGTGTTCTGCTGAACACCACATGTGCTCGAGCGCGATGCTCGAGTCTCCTCCCCGCACGTTTGTTGGCTGCTACACAGCCAAAAAACATGCTGGTAAGTACTGCCATTCACTGTAATGCCATAGCCATGTTGGCTACTGGCATTACAGTGATTGGCTGGCTGGAACGCGTCATCGGGTGCTATATAACACCCGACGACATGTGTTCGGCTCAGTCTTATTCAAGGAGAGCTGTGCTGAAGAAAGGACAGATAGTGTAGAGAGTGAAATACTAATATTTGTATAAAATTTTTTGTTAGAGACCCAAAAGTCCTTTTAAGGACTATTGTTGTATATAGCAGCAATATAATTATTAGCGCAACCTGCGCTAAATTGCGTGGAATTGTTAGAAATACACAAAAGTCCTTTTAAGGACTATAGTTGTATCTGCCAGCAATATATATTTTTAGTGCAACCTGTGCTATATAGCTTGCAATTGTTTGGCCGCTGCAGACAGCAACATTATCTGTCTAACCTGTGCACAGCCTAAAAATGTCTGTGGCATCCAGTGCTTTTTATTCCGTAGACTGTGTCCCCTGCGGACAGTTACATTACCTGCGCTACATCTCCTGTATAACGTTTGCATATCCGAAATATCAGTGACATTCAGTCAAATTTTTTTGCTGCTGGTGGCAGCGACATTACCTGCGCTACATCTGCTGTATAACAGTAGTGCATCCTAAATATCAGTCACAGTAATTCAGTGTGATTTTTTATTAGCCGCTGGTGACAGTGACATTACTTGAGCTATACTTCCTGTATAACAAGGTATTGTGGTGGCTCACCTGATTGTTACCATGTACTGGGTGTTCAATGTCTATCTGATTCACCTAATCAGTAAAAGTAAAATAAAATGTAACTATATAGACAGGCACTCCTCACCTGGTCATACGCAGATAAAAAATATTTATTACTAAAATACATCTAAAACAATTGTATAAAAAGGATGAATAAATTTGGACAAATGAAGGTAGAAAATAAAATAAAATTAGATTGCGTGTTTATGCAGACATGGACAAAAAAAGGTCCTCAAGATATAGGGAGGTTCCTATAAATGTCCAGTTAATAGTCACGTTTTCTTGTTTGTATCAAAACACACATAAAGGCAATTTTATCTTCCCCTAATAATGCATAAAAGTGCAAAAAGATGCAAAAAAATCTGTTTTTATGTACAGACTTTTTTATGAACATGCAGCAGCCTCCTGTCATATTTCTGCAGTCATATTTTCTTTAATTGACATGGAGATGAGTGTATTACATAATCTCCTTTTATAACTGTAGATGTATCATTTATATTGCCGGTAGTAAATCATTAAATTATTTATATATTCAGATAATCCTAAGTAATCCACAGTAGTTATGGGGGTTATTAAAATATAACAAAGTTCCAATAGTGTCCCAACTTTGTTACATTTTAATAACCCCCATAACTATAGTGGATTACTTTAGGATTATCTGCATATATAAAGAATTAAATCACTTACTACCGGCAATATAAATGATACATCTACAGTTATAAAATGAGATTATGTAATACTCTCATCTCCGTGTCAATTAATGAAAATATGACTGCATGTTCATAAAAAAGTCTGTACATAAAAACTGATTTTTTTTGCATCTTTTTGCACTTTTATGTATTATTAGGGGAAGATAAAATTGCCTTCACGTGTTTTTTGATACAAACAAGAAAACGTGACTATCAACTGGAATTTTATAGGAACTTCCCTACATCTTAAGGACCTTTTTTGTCCACGTTTGCATCCTTTTTATACAATTGTTTTATATGTATTTTAGTAATAAATATTTTTATCTGCGTATGACCAGGTGAGGAGTGCCTGTCTATATAGTTACCTCCTGTATCACGTTTGCGCATCTTAAATATCAGTGACATTTTTTATTAGCCGCTGGTGACAGCGACATTACTTGCGCTATACCTCCTATATTACGTTTGTGCAGCCTAAATATCAGTGACATTCATTCAGTGTAATTTTTTATTAGCTGGTGGTGACAGCGACATTACTTGTGCTATACCTTCTATATAACTTTTGCACATCCTAAAATTATCTGTGACATTCAGTGTGCTTTTTTTTATAGACGCTGCGGAAAGTGACATTATCTGTTCTACATCTCCTGTTTAACGTGTGTGCATCTTAAAAATATCTGTGACATTCTGTGTACTTTAGTTGCGCATATACTTACAAAACCTGTGCTATTGTACGTGTGACATACTTGCAAAAATATATACCATTTAACATGTGCAAGGCGAGCAGTAAGGGACGGGGAAGTGGCCGTGATGTTGATGGTGCACGCAGAGGCCGTGGCCCTGGGCGCGGTGAAACTGTGCCTGCTGCCAGAGCACAAGAAAAACTCATCCACGATACCTAGCTTCATGTCCCAGTTTTCAGGGTGGTGCAGGACACCACACTTGAAGTCAGACCAGTGCAACCAGCGTTGGATTGCAGCAGATAATGCTTCCAGTCGGTTAAGCACCACCCTGTCTTCCACCAAGTCCAGTCTTAGTAGCCAAGAGTCTGGTCGATAGAATCCTCACCCTGATTCTCTTTTCTCCCATGGAGAGTCTTGGCAAACAAGTGATCCCACACTCGGATATTCCGAGGAGCTCTTCTCAGCGCCATTCCTTGATTTGGCCCTCTCACCAAGGCCGCTTGAAGAGGGACATGAAGAGATATTGTGCCCTGATTCCCAAACTCCTGAGCATCCACAGTCAGTGGGGAATGGCAATTAGTGTTTTACGAGGTGGATGATAATGATGAGACACAGTTGCCAAAAAGTCAACCGCAATTAGTATCTCAAGAGGTTGATGATGAGGATGAGACACAGTTGTTGGTTGAGGTTGTTGTTAGGTCAAAAAGTCAGGAGGATCACCAGAGTGAGGAAGTGGAAGAGGAGGTGGTGTCACGGCTGAGGATGGGGAAAACCCTCAGCCGTGCGATGCTCATAAATGTCCAGTCGCTACTCGGTCAGGGCAACAGAATTAGGGAGCCGGTCACCTCCTATTGCGTCCCTAACGCTGACCCTGTCTCCTGTCTGTATGAGCTGACCCTGGTGGTAGGAGGGCTCATACTCTGGAACCTAATAGTCCCTGCAAGCCCTCAGGATGGCCCTGAACTAAGGAGCAGGGTAAGACAACCTACTCCTCCTAGGCACGGAGTAGCAGGAGTCTCACTGACCAAGCAGCATGAAAGAAGGGAAACATGAACAGGACTATGAACATGACAGGTGAACCCCAAACAGTTCCACACAAACCTGCCACAGCCTTGCTGACTGGAACCCGTGCTCAGAAAACGCTGTCCGCACAAACATAGACAAACAGCACACACATAAAGACACACAGGAACCAGGACGTTCATAGCTGCAATAAGAATCAAAGGTAACGGACATAAACTAAACATCAGGGATATGGATACTATTACCGGAAGGGTGGTCCTTACTGGAAGATGGTATTCACAGGAGGCTGCTCCAGCTAAGCATGGCTGAAGCAACCTACTGAGCCATGCCAAACACAGAGGCTATATAGGCCAAAGTGGCCACACCCACACAGACACACCCAGTGTCTCACACACACAGAAAGGGAGTTAACCCTTCCATCACCAGGGAAGGGAAAACACCACTAAAAGGGGAAGTGCACACAATAACATAAAACCTAGTGCACACATACACACACACCTAACAAAAAGGTAGCTAGGTGCAACCGCATGAAGATGCCGCAAGCTGCCTAGCACCAGCTCAGGCTGCTATCTGCGACAATCTCCAACCACTTGTTGCCCGCGGCAACCACAAGTGAGGCAACACACAAGCAGCCCTCACCTGTGGTTGAACAACCAAAAACAAACCGCAGGCAACCGAATGCGGTTAAGGAGTCACGGTCATGGCCATGGCCGTGACAGGTGGTGGACGATGAAGTCACTGACCCAACCTGGGAAGGTGGAAAGCCGAGCGAGGACAGCAGTACAGAGGGGGAGGGATCCGCAGCACCGCAACAGGCTGGAAGAGGCTGTGGGGTGCCAAAAGGGAGAAGGCGGTCACACCAAACAGGCCCACAACTGTTCCCCTGGGGACACCCTTGCGGCAATCTCCCTTGCCAAGGGGTAGGTGTTCTGCAGTCTGGCGCTTTTTTGAGGGAAGTGCGGACGACAAAGGAATTGTCATTTGCAACCTGTGCCGTATCAAAATGAGCAGGGCCGTGAACACTAGCTACCTCACCAGCATGATCCGCCACATGGCTTCAAAGCACCCTAATAGGTGGGCCGAACGCCTGGGTCCACACCACTGCCTACCTCTTCCCCTGTGTTACTTGCTGGCCAATCCTCTGTCCAAGACACAGGCCCGGATGCCTCCCGTCATGCACATGGACCTTAGCAAGCACCATCAGCTAGCACATCCACTTCTGTGTCCCAGCGCAGCGTACAGATGTCTATGCCCCAGGCCTTTGAACGAAAGTGCAAATAACCAGCCACCCACCCACAGGCACTAAATGCGCACCTTTCCAAATTACTAGCCCTGGAACTTATGCCATTTAGGCTTGTGGACACTGAGGCTTTCCGCAGCCTGATGGCGGTGGATGTCCAGCGTTACTCTGTCCCCAGCCGCCAATATTTTCACGGTGTGCAGTCCCAGCATTAAACCAGCATGTGTCCTGTCAAATGACCTGTGCCCTGACCAACGCTGTTATTCGGAAGGTCCACTTAATGACTGACACATGGACAAGTGCTTTTGGCCAGGGATGCTACATTTCCCTGATGGCACACTGGATGAATGTTGTGGAGGCTGGGAGCGAGTCGTACCCTGGGATGGCATAGGTGCTACCAACGCCAAGGATTGCGGGCGCTACTTCCTTCAGAGATTCCACCACGACCTACGTTGGTGGCTGCAACCCCCCTTCTCCTCCTCCGCCCCCTGCTCCACTTCCACCTCTGAATTATCATCTTGCAGCACCAGTCAGACATCAGTCAGTAGCTGGAAGCAGTTTAGCACTGCAGTGGGGAAGCGGCAACAGGTCCTGCCTAAACTAATCTGCCTAGGTGACAAACAGCACACCGCTGCAGAGCTGTGGCTGGGGATAAGGGACCAGACTGTGCTGTGGCTCTCGCCTCTCAACCTACAACCAGGCATAGTTGTGTCTGATAATGACCGTAACTTGGGTGCGGCTTTGGAGCTCGGCAAGCTCACCCACATGCCATGCCTACCCACATGTTGAACCTAGTGGTTCAGCGGTTTCTGAAAACCTACCCCAATTTGCCTGAGCTACTGGTGAAGGTGCGCCGCTTGTGTGCCTATTTCTGCAAGTCATCGACAGCTTCCGCCAGTCTCGCAACGGTGCAGCAGCACTTGCAATTGCCAGCTCACCAACTGTTGTGCCACTTGAGCACGCGCTGTAACTTGATGTTCCACATGTTGACCAGGATTTGTGAGCAGCAGAGGGCAGTAGTGGAATACCAGCTCAAACATGGTTGTCGCCTTTCCAGTCAGCTTCCGCTCTTCACAAGAGACAAGTGGGCATTGATGTCTGACCTCTGTGAGGTTTTGCGCAACTTTGAGGAATCAACACAGATGGTGAGCGGCGATAATGCTATTATCAGTGTAAACATCCCACTTCTGTGTCTACTCAAACGATTGCTGCTCACAATTAAGGCCGAAGCTTTTCATGTGGAAAAGATGGAAATGGGGGAAGACAGTACACAGGGTGATAGCCAGACCACTCTCAGTTCATCTTTTCAGTACGAATTGGATTATGAGGAGGAAGAGCAGGATACGGTTGTTTCCGCTACAGAGGGTAGTACCCATGGAAGTTTAATTCCATCTATTAAGCAAGGATGGGAAGAAGAGGAGGAAGAGGATGAGGAGATTGAGAGTCATCCTCCTGATGAGGACAGCGAAGTCTTGCCTGTTGGTACTCTGGCACACGTGGCTGACTTTATGTTAGGCTGCCTTTCCCGTGACCCTCGCGTTGTACGCATTTTGGCTAACACCGATTACTGGTTGTTCACCCTTCTCGAACCCCGCTACAAAGAGAAACTTTTTATCTCTCATTCCTGTGGTGGAGAGGACGAGCAAAATGGTGCAATACCAGAAGATCCTTGTGGAAAAATTGCTTCCAAAATTTCCAGCTGACAACGCCGGCGGCAGAGTGCGTAGTTCCTTGGCCAACCGAGGAGGGGAGACGAGGGGAACACACAGCAGTTCCAAAAGAGACAGGGCAACACTCTCCAAGGCCTGGGACAGTTTTATAATACCCCACCAGCACCCTCAAACTGATGCGCGGCCTAGTGTCACAAGGAGGGAAACATTTTGGAAGATGGTGAAGGCGTACGTAGCAGATCGTGTCAGCGTCCTCAGTAATCTCTCTGTGCCTTACAACTATTGGGTGTCCAAGCGGGACACGTGACACGAACTGGTGCTCTACACTTTGGAGGCGCTGGCCTGCCCTGCCCCAGCGTTTTGTCAGAGCGTGTATTTAGTGCTGCTGGGGGCATAATAACTGATAAGCGCATCCACCTGTCAACTGAAAATGCTGACCTGTTGACTCCTATAAAAATTAACAAGGCCTGGATTGCCCATGACTTTTTAACTCCACCAGAGGAATGTGGCTGAACATAAAAGCACTCTAAATGTGGCTATTATTGTGTATTGAATACGCTGTATTCCCATGCACCCCTTCCACCACTAAAAAGGGTATATGGTTCAATCTCCCTTTTCTCCTCTTCCTCCTCCATCATATCAACATGCTATTTAGGCTGCCCTCGCTCCAAATGTTTTAGAGGGTCAGCTCAGCAGCAGGTCTTCACCCATAATGTTTTAAATGTTTTAGCATACCCTCGCCCATAATGCTTTTGAAGGTCACCAGCAGGCCCTCAACCATAAGGTTTTTGAGGGTCACCAGCAGGCCCTCGCCCATAATGTTTTTGAGGGTCACCAGCAGGCCCCCGCTCATAATGTTTTAGAGGGTCACCAGCAGGCCCTTGTTCTTAATGTTTTAGAGGGTCACCAGCAGTCCCTCGCCCCTAATATTTTAGATGGTCAGATCAGCAGCAGGCACTCGCCCCTTATGTTTTAGAGAGTCAGCTCAGCAGCAGACCCTCAGCCATAATTTTTTAGATGGTCAGCTCAGAAGCAGGCCCTCACCCATAATGTTTTAGATGGTCAGATCAGCAGCAGGCCCTCGCACCTAATGTTTTAGATGGTCAGATCAGCAGAAGGCACTCACTCCTAATGATTTAGAGGGTCAGCTCAGCAGAGGGCCTCACCCCTAATGTTTTAGAAGGTCAGCTCAGCAGCAGGCACTCGCCTCTAATGTTTTAGAGGGTCAGCTTAGCAGCAGACCCTCAGCCATAATGTTTTAGATGGTCAGCTCAGCAGCAGACCCTCACTCCTAATGTTTTAGATGGTCAGATCAGCAGTATATCAGAGTGTTTTTTCACACCAGTAACCAAAAAGCCGTATTTCTAGCCTAAATGTGACAGTCACTTATGCACGTCTAATCACAGATGTGCAGTATATCAGAGGGTTTTTTCACCCCAGTAAGCACAAAGCTGCATTTCTGGCCTAAATGTGACAGTCACTTATGCACGTCTAATCCCAGATGTGCAGTTTATCACAGGGTTTTTTCACTCCAGTAACCAAAAATCCGTATTTCTTACCTAAATGTGACACTCACTTATGCACGTCTAATCCTAGATGTGCACTATATGAAACAGATGTTTTTTTTTCACCCCAGTATGCCCCAGCAAGCAAAAAGCTGTATTTCTGGCCTAAATGTGACACTTACTTATGCACGTCTAATCATAGATGCGCACTATATAAAAAAAAGGTTTTTTTTAACCCCAGTGTCTCAAAGCAGTACTCTGGACTTGCAGACATGCCGATAAACTGTGCTGGTGCACTATTGTTGCATAAAATGGCTGCCGATTATGTTTTGATATTGACTAACTGAAGAAAAAAAAAAGTTCGTTTTCAGTAGTAGTTAGCTCAGGGCAGGCTTAAAACAATTGTGCACTGCACCCACTAAACACATTTGCTGTAGATCGCTGAGTAAAGAAGCAGTTCTTCATAAGATTTCTCCCTTATCTCTCCCTCACAGCAGCTGCAGCTTCTCCCTACACTAATCCGAGCAGAGTGACGGGCGGCGCTACGTGACTCCAGCTTAAATAGAGGCTGGGTCCACATGCTGCTCTGGCCAATCACAGCCATGCAATTACTAGGCATGGCTGTGATGGCCCTTTTGGGGCAAGTAGTATGATGCTTGTTGATTGGCTGCTGTGCAACCTTTAAAAAAGCAACAAGAAAGCGCTGAACACTGAACCCGAACCCGAACTTTCACGTAAATGTTCGGGTTAGGGTCTAGGTGCCGAAAAACCTAAAGTTCGGTACGAACCCGAACTTTACAGTTTGGGTTCGCTCAACTCTATTTACCGTATAACAGTTTTACTGTTGGCCAGTTAGATTACAGGCCCCAAAAATTTGACATTCACTGTACATAAAAGATCAAGTGA
This sequence comes from Bufo gargarizans, assembly GCF_014858855.1. NCBI lineage: Eukaryota > Metazoa > Chordata > Amphibia > Anura > Bufonidae > Bufo > Bufo gargarizans. The sequence continues at coordinate 157,686,694 of NC_058088.1, forward strand.
TTATGTGGCTGGAGGTATATTAGATGGTCAATGGATATCAATTTTACTGCAGGCCAGTTGACTACAGGCCCCAAATATTATTTATTCACCGTACAGAAAAGTACAATTGATAATGTGGCTGGAGGTACATTAGGCGGTCAGCGTATAAAATTTTACTGTTAGCCATTTAGATTACAGGTCCCAAAAATTATGCATTCACTGTACATAAAATTTCAAGTGATTATGTGGCCAGAGGTATATTAGACGGTCAATGGATATAAATTTTACTGCAGGCCAGTGGACTACAGGCCCCAAAAATGATTCATTCACTGGACAGAAAACATAAAGTGATTGTGTGGCTGGAGGTATATTAGACAGTCATGGATATCAATTTTACTGCTGGCCAGTTAGATTACAGGCCCCAAAAAATATGCATTCACCGTACATAAAAGATCAAGTGATTATGTGGCCGGATGTATATTAGACAGTCAATGGATATAAATTTTACTGCAGGCCAGTGGACTACAGGCCCCAAAAAATATTAATTCACCGGACAGAAAACATCAAGTGATTATGTGGCTGGAGGAATATTAGACGGTCATTGGATATCAATTTTACTGAAGGCCCGTACAAATACATGTCAAATACATATGTTTAACAGAACAAAAAATATAAAATTGGATTAAAAACATGGCTAACGAAATCCCCCCTCTTAAAAAAAAAAAAAAATTGATAATAGTTGAAATTTGATAACACGTGGTCGTCACAGGTGTTGAATTCCTCTGAGTTCCCAAACATTAGGCATACACCGGACATAAGAGGCCTTTTATGCCGCTGTATTTACATAAGACAGGGACCATTATTTGTTCTGGGTGGTGGCGGATATGTGAGGGCTGGCATGAGGAAATTCAATTAAACGTGGTTGTCACAGGTGTTGAATTCCTCCGAGATCCATGCCTCAAATATTTTTAGAAATGTGAGGTAGTCTACACTGTTGTGAGCTAGACGAGTGCACTTATCGGTCACAATCCCCCCTGCTGCACTGAACGTCCTATCAATCAGGACACTCGACGAGGGGAAAGCCAAGAGTTCCATGGCAAATTGTGCCAGTTCTGGCCACAGGTCAAGCCTGCACAAGTCCAGAGTGTCCACATTGGCCGTTAACTCAATGTAATGGGACACCTGTCGGTCTAGGTTTTCCCTGAGGTTGGATCCGGAGGGTTGGTCTGCAAGAATGATCTCATATCCGAAGTGACCAACACATCTTCAAACCACCCTCTTCTTGCATGCGCTGTAGGATTAGTACTCGCAACTGTTTCTCTGTGGGTAGAAATTCCTCTGCCAGCACCCGCAACAGCAGAATGCAGCATCTCTAGAAGCAATGCCTGGAAATGCTGCATTCTGACAGCCCTCTGTGATGCTGGTAACATGTCCACCATTTTGTGTTTGTGTTGGGAGTCTAAGTACGTTGCTACTGGTGATAAGCGGCAGGGGCAATATTCAAATTTGTGATATTTCATGAATATTTAGTAGAATATTCAGCATATATTCGCAAATTCGCAAATTCGAGATTATATTCTTGATTGGGAAAATTGGCAATGTATTTTTTGCGTAATGCGCTCAAAATACCGGCATTGGTTACTTATGCTACATTTTTCAAGCTGGTATAAGTTTACTGAGACTGGAGAAAATGGTTGACACGGCAGAACATTAGAATAGCTTTATATGCAGATAGAGTGTACCAATATATTTGTGCTTGCAAATTTTCGGCAATTAATGATGCACATATTTTTTCGCAATACATGCGACCTGTGTAGTAAGGGGCAGGCAACTTTTTTATTGGTTGCTAGGGATGATGCTAAGCTGTGACAACGCCTTCTCATTGGCCCACAAGCTAGAAGAAGGGAGGGATGATCACCTGATGTGTACTGTGTTAATGAAAAAAAAATAAAATAAAAAAAAAATATTCGTCATTAAGAATATATAGCACTATATTCTAAATATTCGCAAATTCTGAAAGTGGCAATATTCGCGATAAAAATTTGTTTTTTGAATATTCACGCTCAACACTGGTTGCCACCCAGTACTGGTCCTTGCCTTTTATGCTTTTTATACGGGGGTTCTTCTTTAAACACTGGAGCATGAAGGCCCCCATTTGTACTAAATTTGAAGTGGTGGAGTGGCCTGGCTCCTGCTTATCGCCCAGGAGAATGTCATTCTCGGTCTCCTCCACCCATCCACGGACAACACCAGGGATCCCAGAAAAGTTTAAAGCCTGCTTCTCCTACAAGCCACCATCCTCCTCTAAGCCTGGTTTCACATGGGCGTTGCGGATAAAGGTGCGGGTGCGTTGCGGGAACATGCACGATTTTTCAGCGCGAGTGCAAAACATTGTAATGCGTTTTGCACGCGCGTGAGAAAAATCGGCATGTTTGGGTTAGGTGTTCTGTAGATTGTATTATTTTCCCTTATAACATGGTTAAAAGGGAAAATAATAGCATTCTTAAAGGGCTTCTGTCACCCCACTAAACGCATTATTTTTTTTTTGTCTACTTATAATCCCTATCCTGCCATATTGCCATACATTATGTTATTAATAATTTTCGTTCAGTAGATTTATCCAAAAATGTACTTTTTGATATGCTAATTACCTTTCTACCAGCAAGTAGGGCGTCTACTTGCTGGTAGCAGCCGCAGAAAACCGCCCCCTCCTTGTGTTGATTGACCGGGCCAGCCGCGATCTCCTCCTCCGGCCAGCCCTGTCGGCGGTTTTCTGCGGCTGCTACCAGCAAACTCCTATAAATGCACAGCACGCCAGCGGGGATGTTCATACAAAATATTTTATTAAACATATATGCAAAAAATACAATACATAATTAAAACCCAGAAGGGAAATACAGACAAGTGTGGATGAAAAATACCCCCTATGGCCAGTATGTATATCAGTGCATACTTGTAACAGATTGCCACTGCCCGTGTGGTACACCGGAAATTCCAGCTACCATGCTGCAAATGTTGATGAATCAAATCAGAAAATAATGATAGATATATCGAAAAATATGTCAGTAAACATATCAATGTATCAGCAAACTCCAAATAGGGTCACCTCAGTGACGATATAGACACATCACAGATAGAAAATACCACACTGAGAGGCTGAGGAGACCCTGGAGCACGGATAATATGCAGCACAATTGGGGCACCGACGATCACATAAGCAGCATCAATGGCATAAAAAGTAAATAACCAACCTGGATAGGGGGGAAACCCGACGACCGTTTCGCTCTCTGGCTTTTTCACAGGGCACCGCAGAAAACCGCCCCCTCCTTGTGTTGATTGACAGGGTCAGCCGCGATCTCCTCCTCCGGCCAGCCCTGTCGGCGGTTTTCTGCGGCTGCTACCAGCAAGTAGACGCCCTACTTGCTGGTAGAAAGGTAATTAGCATATCATAAAAGTAAGTTTTTGGCTAAGTCTACTGAACGAAAATTATTAATAAAATAATGTATGGCAATATGGCAGGATAGGGATTATAAGTAGACCAAAAAAATAAATGCGTTTAGTGGGGTGACAGAAGCCCTTTAATACAGAATGCTTAGTACAATAAGGCTGGAGGGTTTAAAAAAAAAATAATAATTTTTTTTAACTCACCTTAATCCACTTGATTGCGCAGCCCAGCTTCTCTTCTGTCTGCTTATTTGCTGTGCACAGAAATAGGAACTTTGATGACGTCACTGTGCTCATCACATAGTCCAATCACATGGTTCATCATCATGGTGAGGGACCATGTGATTGGATCATGTTATGTGACGTCACCACAGGTCCTTAGCCGGCAGCTCAAAATTACAGAAGAAGACAGTGATCGGCAACTACGCAATAAAGTGGACTCGGTGAGTTAATTTTTTTTTATTTTAAACCCCTCCATCACTATTTTACTTTGCATTCAGTATTCAGAATGCTATTATTTTCCCTTATTACCATGTTATAACGGAAAATAATACAGATCGGGTCCACAGCCCGATCGCCACCTAGCAACCATGCGTGAAAATCGCAATGCATCCACACTTGTTTGCGGATGCTTGCGATTTTCACGTGGCCCCATTCACTTCTATGGGGCCTGCATTGCGTAAAAAACGCAGCATATAGAGCTTTCTGCGATTTTCACGCAGCGCACAAGTGATGCGTGAAAATCACTGCTCGTGTGCACAGCCCCATAGAAATGAATGGGTCCGGATTCAGCGCGGGTGCAATGCGTTCACCTCACGCATTGCACCCGCGCGGAAAACTCGCCCATGTGAAAGGGGCCTAACTCCTCTTCAGACTCCTGCTGACTTGTCTCAGATAGAGTAGCTCCCCCGGGAATTCATTCAGCATTGCGACTTCCTGTTCCTGCTCCTCGACGGCTTGATCAATGACACGACGCAATGCACACTCCAGAAAGAAGGCGTAAGGTATAATGTCACTGATGGCGCCCTGGCTGCGACTGACAAGTTTGCTGATCTCATGAAATGGCTGCAGAAGTCTGCATGCGTTGCGCATGAGCAGCCACTGGCGCGGTGAATAAAAAACAAACTCCCCAGAACCTGTCCTGCCGTAGAGAAACTAGAAGTGAGGGATTTATTTGTAATAGTAAATCAAAATGGGAGAATGATATAGGGATAATAACAGATGATCAGTGGGGAAAATTTTGGTGTTTTAAACCTTATCTGAGGAACCCCTCTCATAGGGTAACTCAGTTTATGATATTACACCGTTTATATATAACACCAAAATGGCTCAAGAAAGTTTCAGCTACAACGCCCGGACTATGTCCTAGATGTATGAATGATAAAGCGGACATTATCCATATGTGGTGGAGGTGCCCAAAGATTCAACCATTTTGGTGCAGTCTAATTGAATTAATCGGGGATATTTTTAAAATCCAATGGACGCCTTCTGTATGTATTTTGGGTGAAACTTCCCATGAGCTATCAAAGGAGAATGAAATAATGTTATACAAATCATGTTTTATAGCTCGTTTATTCATAGCACGAAGATGGATGCGCCCCGAGGTACCAACAATAAAAGAATGGGAAAACTTGATGAACTCTAATTGTATAACAGAAAGAGTAGGCTACATTAAGAGTAACATGGGTTATAGACATGAGAAAATTTGGGCTCAGTGGTCAAAACATCTAAATAAATAGATACAGATATATTTATATATATATATTTTCTATTTGTTTTGTCCCCCCCCCCCCTTCCCGGAGAATATAGGGTGGGGGGATATGAGTTTGGGAAGGGTGGGATGGGGGGGAGGGGGGAAATAAGGATTAAAGGTTTAAAGGTAATATAAGTAATGTGCTATTTACTGTAATGTACTGGATAGGTCCGGTATCTCCATGTAGGGGGTGTTTTAGTGGCAGGGGAACTAATACCCTGCTACTCTTATCTGTGCAATTATATTAAGCACTCTTACTCCCTCTTGGTTGATGCCTGTTGTTTTGGTTGATGCCTGTTGAACGTCAGCAAGGCGAGCCATGGCCGTGTAGGATCTTCTAAAATGGCCAGAGATTTTCCTGGCTTGCTGCAAAACATCCTGGACCCCGGGGTATTTGGCAACAAATCGATGCACGACTAAGTTCAGGATGTGTGCCATGCTCGGCACGTGTGTAATTTCGCCCTGTTTCAGCGCGCTCAGCAGATTAGCACTGTTGTCGCACACCACTTTACCAACTGTCAAATTGAGCGGGGTTAGCCACTGATCGGCCTGTGACCACAGAACTGAAAGGAATGCAGAATCGGTATGGCTCTTGGCATCTAGGTACAACAGCCGCAACACATAGTGGCGGATTACAAAAGGGACGTTTGGGTCGGCAGCCCTAGGCCCAGCACTGCTGGGGGCCCAAACGCCGACCCAAACGCCCACATACTGTGGCGGGGCACTGGAGCGCATAGTTCCCTGACCGCCGCCGTCCGCCGATCACCGCCATAGGATACAGGCCTAGTAGGCTTGAGGCCTATGCGGTAGTGAAATCCCGGCGCAGGCGGGCGTGATGACGTCATTGCGCGCTTGGGCCCTGACACAGCACTGTGACGTGTGCGCGCCTACCTCATCACGCCTTTCTCTCCTCCGCCTTGCCCTGGACATACAGTACAGACCAAAAGTTTGGACACACCTTCTCATTCCAAGAGTTTTCTCTATTTTCATGACTATAAAAATTGTAGATTCACACTGAAGGCATCAAAACTATGAATTAACACATGTGGAATTATATACATAACAAAAAAGTGTGAAACAACTGAAAATATGTCATATTCTAGGTTCTTCAAAGTAGCCACCTTTTGCTTTGATTACTGCTTTGCACACTTCTTGGCATTCTCTTGATGAGCTTCAAGAGATAATCACCTGAAATGGTCTTCCAACAGTCTTGAAGGAGTTCCCAGAGATGCTTAGCACTTGTTGGCCCTTTTGCCTTCACTCTGCGGTCCAGCTCACCCCAAACCATCTCGATTGGGTTCAGGTCCGGTGACTGTGGAGGCCAGGTCATCTGGCGCAGCACCCCATCACTCTCCTTCATGGTCAAATAGCCCTTACACAGCCTGGAGGTGTGTTTGGGGTCATTGTCCTGTTGAAAAATAAATGATGGTCCAACTAAACGCAAACCGGATGGAATAGCATGCCGCTGCAAGATGCTGTGGTAGCCATGCTGGTTCAGTATGCCTTCAATTTTGAATAAATCCCCAACAGTGTCACCAGCAAAGCACCCCCACACCATCACACCTCCTCCTCCATGCTTCACGGTGGGAACCAGGCATGTAGAGTCCATCCGTTCACCTTTTCTGCGTCGCACAAAGACACGGTGGTTGGAACCAAAGATCTCAAATTTGGACTCATCAGACCAAAGCACAGATTTCCACTGGTCTAATGTCCATTCCTTGTGTTCTTTAGCCCAAACAAGTCTCTTCTGCTTGTTGCCTGTCCTTAGCAGTGGTTTCCTAGCAGATATTCTACCATGAAGGCCTGATTCACACAGTCTCCTCTTAACAGTTGTTCTAGAGATGTGTCTGCTGCTAGAACTCTGTGTGGCATTGACCTGGTCTCTAATCTGAGCTGCTGTTAACCTGCGATTTCTGAGGCTGGTGACTCGGATGAACTTATCCTCCACAGCAGAGGTGACTCTTGGTCTTCCTTTCCTGGGGCGGTCCGCATGTGAGCCAGTTTCTTTGTAGCGCTTGATGGTTTTTGTGACTGCACTTGGGGACACTTTCAAAGTTTTCCCAATTTTTGGGACTGACTGACCTTCATTTCTTAAAGTAACGATGGCCACTCGTTTTTCTTTACTTAGCTGCTTTTTTCTTGCCATAATACAAATTCTAACAGTCTATTCAGTAGGACTATCAGCTGTGTATCCACCTGACTTCTCCACAACGCAACTGATGGTCCCAATCCTATTTATAAGGCAAGAAATCCCACTTATTAAACCTGACAGGGCACACCTGTGAAGTGAAAACCATTTCAGATGACTACCTCTTGAAGCTCATCAAGAGAATGCCAAGAGTGTGCAAAGCAGTAATCAAAGCAAAAGGTGGCTACTTTGAAGAACCTAGAATATGACATATTTTCAGTTGTTTCACACTTTTTTGTTATGTATATACAGTAATTCCACATGTGTTAATTCATAGTTTTGATGCCTTCAGTGTGAATCTACAATTTTCATAGGTGTACAAGGTGTGTCCAAACTTTTGGTCTGTACTGTAGGTGAGTATTTAGCATTTAATTTTTTTCAATTTTATTTCATGTGCTTACTTTTGGGGACATGTGGGGTGAGGACACACAGGAGGACATATTAAAAACATTGATTACATCTGGGGGATATTACTGTATTGGGGCAAATTACTATGTGGGGGAAAATTATTATGGAAGGATAACTATGTGGGGGCTGTGTGGGGCCCAATTATTATGGTAAGGGGCTACTATGTGGGGGCAAATTACTATGTAGGGAAGTGCTATTGCACTATGTGTTTGTTAGATGTATATTTGCAGCCACATTGCGACATGCACCTGCGCATTGGAATGCGCGGACCCCCTCCCCCCTTATTGTGTCTGTAGTATTATATATAGGAGTAGTGGCTGACTCCTATATACTGGGCCGTGCACTCCCTCAACCTCTTCTGCCTCACAGGCTGATTTTAATTAGCATGAGTATATAGTCTGCTCAGCATGCATGCTGGTATTTATAGTGCCTGGATTCCATGAAGGCCATTTTGGCTCCACACATATATGGATCAACAGGGGCCCAGCATGCATGTGGGACCTGCACTTCCTGGATTTCATGGTCGCTGTTATGGCACCCAATAGGTGAGCTTTAGAGTTAGGACCCGTGTTATAGAGATCGCATTGGCGTGCGGCAGACGGGCTCAAATGATTTTGTACAAAATGGATTTGCTAATCATCTCTAAGTTATTAGCATAGCATTTACAATGTAATATACTTTAGTACTCTATCTTTGGTTTGTAGAGTGCTGTTGTACTATGTGTTTGTTACTATGTAGGGAATTGTGGGGGAAACTATTGTGTTGGGGCAGTGTGGGACAAATTACTATATGGGGCAGTGAGGGAGAAAATTACTATATGGGGCAGTGGAGGGATTTACTATGTGGGGCAAATTACTATATGGGGCAGTGTGCTGGCAAATTACTATATGGGGGCAGTGTGGGGGAAATTACTATGTGGGGGCAGTGTGGGGCAAATTACCTTGTGGGGGCAATGTGGGGCAAATTATTATGTGGGGGCAGTGTGGGGGAAACTACTGTGTGGGGGAAACTACTGTGTGGGGGAAACTACTGTGTGGGAGCAGTGTGGGGGAAATTGCTATGTGGGAGTAATTACTATATAGGGGCAGTGTGGGGGAAAATTACTATATGGGGCAGTGTGGGGCAAATTACTATGTGTGGGGGCAGTTTGGGGGCAATTAATGTGTGTGGGAAATTACTATTTGGGGGCAGTGTAGGAGAAATTACTATTTGGGGTCAGTGTGTGGGAAATTACTATGTGGGGGCAGTGTGTGGGAAATTACTATGTGGGGGAAATTACTATGTGGGGGCAGTGTGGGGGAAATTACTATATGGGGGCAGTTTGGTGGAAATTACTATGTGGAGGTAGTGTGGGGGAAATTACTGTGTGTGGGCAAATAACTATATAGGGAAGTGTGGGGGAAATTACTATATGGGGCAGTGTGGGGGAAATTACTGTTTGTGGGCAAATAACTATATGGGGCAGTGTGGGGGAAATTACTATATGAGGGCTGTGTAGGGGGAGTGTAGCGGAAATTACTATATTGGGGCAGCGTTGGGGTGACACTGTAGAGGCAATTCTATTATTTCTGGGAACACTATGCAGGGAATATTTCCTGGAGCACAATATAGGGTGTTAATATTACTGGGGGCACTCTAGGAGACATTATAGCTGCTGTGGACACTATAGGGACATTTGGGCATTTGGGGTAATTTATAAAACTGGTGTAAAGTAGAACTGACTTAGTTGCCCATAGCAGCTAATCAGATTCCATCTTTCATTTTTGACAGCGCCTTTGGAAATACAGTTCTACTTTACACCAGTTTGATAACTGACCCCCAATTATGTCTGTTAGGGTCAAAAAAAAATCAGCAGTATAATATCTGGGACATTAATGGGGACACAACAGGCACAGTATTCGGAGTGGCAGCTGAAAGAATTTGTCATGGCGGTCTAATGGAGGAGAAGAGGAAAGAAAAGGTCTACATGACAGGAGATGTCCCTGGATGTAAGAGGTATGTGGCGGTGTATTCTACTCCATGTCTTTTTTATTATAATTATATGTATTTTAAATTTGGCAACCAAATTTTTCAGTTTACGACCCAATTTGGGTTAATTTGTGGTATTTTTTTAGTCTAAAGATGTCATATGGCCTAGGAAGAGACTGTGGTGCTCACGAAGCATCACAGCCTCTTCATATAAAAAAAAAAAATGGAGGGAGGGGCCCAAGTTGGGTAGACAGCCCCGGGCCCTTCATGCACTTAATCCACCCCTGGCAGCACAGCATGGCAACGTCTCACCTGGCACGTCAAATTGGTTCTGTGGAGCTTTGGGGGTGCAGAGGAAGAGGAAGTACATAGCAGTGGAAAAGGAGGAGTCAGTCAAGGAGGAGAGTGGGAGGGAGAGAAGAAGAGGCAGGCCTGCATGCAATCCATGGAGGTAACACCAAATCCACATGGGTGCCATGGGTTGCATGCTTGACAGCTGTCAGAAGGTTCTCCCAGTGGGCAGTAAGTTATGTACTTTCCCTGCCATTGTTGCTAGACCACGTGTCTGTGGTCAGATGTATCTTGGCACAGACACTGTGTGCCAGAGATACATTCACTTGCCGCTAAACATGGCCATTTAGCTCTAGGATGCCCTTCTGGGAGAAATATTTCCTTCCGGGGACCTTCCATTGAGGTGAGCCAATGGCCACAAATTTTCTAAAGGCCTCCGGGTTCACCAGTTTATATGGCAGCAGTTGGCGGGCTAGCAGTTCCAACAAGCCAGCGGTCAGCCATTGGTTAAGAGGGTTATCCGGCGTCATCACTTTTTTACGTTTAAACATTTGGGCATGGAAGCCTGCCTTTTGCCAGATGAACGCGACGACGGCACGGTGGAAGGTGGAGTGGAGGCCAAATGGGAGGAGAGAGGAGAAGGAGAAAAGGCAGTACGTAGAGAGCCGGGAGTGTGGCTTTGTGGGTTCTGACGGCACTGCTCCCACTGGGCTTGCTAAGGCGGTAGTTCCTAGGTGAGTGTTGGGCTTACCGCGACTTATGCATTGACAGCACAGGCTGCAGATGGCAACACTATTGTCAGCAGCTGACACGTTAACAAAAGCCTACACTGCAGAGCCATGTGCCAGCGTCCTGGGAGCATAAGATGTCACCATGCATGATGGATGCAGTCTGCTTTTTTGCCTCCTGTGCGCTGCAAATTCTGCCTGCTTCTCCTCCTTCTCCTCCCTATCTGCTGCTCCGTCTCTCCCTTTGAACTCCCTCCCTCACCTCTCTTGTGGGCACCCTGTGACGTCCATCAACACGTCATCATCGTCACCTTCACCACCACTGACATTAGAGATCTCGGAGTAGGCAGCAACAGCGGGGACCACCCTCCTTGGGCTGATCTGGGTACTGTCGTCAGACAGACCTCCTCTTCCTCATCCGATGCCAAGAATGGCTGCGCATTGGTATGGTCTGGGAATGGATGGGAAAATAATTCTTCTGACTCGAGTGGAGGGGCTCTGGTGATGGTGGTGTTTTTAGGGGTGCACACAGCATAGATTGAGGAGGGTGTTGATACAGAGGATGATGAGGGTGCAGAAGCGGAAGGCTGAGTGAGCCACTCAACCAACTCTGGTGCGTCCTTTGATGTAATTGCGCGCACGTTCTCCAACTTCCCACTTAGGCTCTGGCTTTGTGCACCTGCCCGACCCCTACCACCTCTGCGGAGTGGCCTGCCTCTTCCTTTGCTTATCATTTTCAAAATGACCCTGTGGCAAAATCCCTATAGAAGAGCAGTATTTTTTGAAGCAGGTATATAGAAACCCTCAATAAGTATTTGCTGGAAGAAGGGTCATCAAACCCCTTAATCAGTTTTGTTGGGGGGCAATTGGTATATCACACCAGTTGCAATTAGTTGTTTCAATAGTGTTGGTCCCTTTGTATAGCTGCAATATCTCAGCAGAACCGCACACAAATTCTGCACAAAACAAATGCACTATATAGAAATTATATTATAGGTATATCACACCCCTGCATCAATTAGTTTTTTTCAGGGGCAACTGGTCCCGATGTAGTAGAGTTAACACTCCTGCTTTCTGAGATGTGTTATCTAAACTAAGCAAACACTTTCAATTGCTTTTCAATGGCCTTTGTTTCAAGATAACACAATGATTTAAGAAATTTGAGTGGATGTAATGACCGGCGTCACGCAAAGGGAGGGAAAGGGGAGGCCCTGCCCAAGGGAGAGGGAAAGGTGGTGACCCCTGACTCACCTTGCGGCTGGCATCTGACTTCCCTGGCGTCCCTAGACGGGTTCCTCACCCGTACGCCGATCACGTGCCTAAACCCTGGCTTTCCCTAAGATGAGCCCTAGGTATTGAACGGGGCGGTGGGATCACTAGTCTGCACCACTGACACTAAGAGGAAAACACCAAGGAGAGGACAGACAATACAGACAAACATATAATCCCAGGTGGGCGACAACAGCAGACCACAAAGGTCCAACAGGGATCCGGAGGGTAACGTTCTGGAACAGCAACCAGGGAACGCAGCAACACAGCTCCAGTGGGTCAGTATAGAAGTCCAGGCAGGAAGCTCTATATCTGGCAACCAGAGAAGTGGGAGAGGGGAATATAAGGAGGTTGGGAGTGCTGGACAAGGAACAGCTGAGGAGAAGGAGCTACGGATCCCTGAGTGAGACAAAAAGGGTTGCAAAGCAAACCCAGAAAGCTACCATAAAGAAACAGCCCTATCTTTCTACATAGAGCGCGCAGCCAACCCCTGCGACTTCCTGACCCCGTGTCACTACCAGAGCTTTGAGACGTTCTCAAAGCTCTGTGTCTCCACCCCTGTGATGTCACTTAGGGTTGGAGGTTTTCTCACTGTTCTGTTTCTCCGCCCCTGTGATGAGGTCTTACTCTCAGCTGTCTCTCCTGCGTTTGATTTCTCTGCCTTTAAATCACCCCTCCTCCTATTGCAGGGCGTGGATTATATTTCTCCTTTCAGTTGTAGCTCTGCCTTGAGTATCTTCACTCCTTTAGCTACTAGTTCTCTGGACCTGTGTTCTGCTGCTGCAAGCACTCCGGATATTGCCAGCGCTCCTTGGATCCGTCTTCTCTACGGCTGCAGCTCCATCAGCTAAGTGTGCAGACTTTGTTATGTACCTGGTGATTTCCTGACTGGATCTGAGGTGGCCCCGGTTCCCTCCTTATTCTGTGCAGGGCATCGGAGGCCGTGCCCCTTCCACTATTGTAGGGGTTACAGGGCTCATCAGTCTAAGGTACGCGGGCATGCCTCGTTCCACCATTTGGATCCGGGCATGTGCTTTAGCAGCATAGGGAGAGTGTTGAGGGTCTGACAGGGGTCACCCTTTCTCTTCCCTAGTTTGGGTCCGGTCAGTAGCTCTTTTTACTGTGTATACTCTTGTTACCCTTAAACAGCCGTGACATTATAATCCACCAAAACCGTCCTTGTTGACATGGATCCGCTTTCTGACCTGGTTGACCGCATGCAGGGTCTTTCTTTGGAAGTAGCGGATCTCCGTCAATCTCTGACTCAGCTACAAGCATTGGGCTCTGCTCCGGCTCATGGAGTCTGTTGCGAGCCAAAGGTCTCACTTCCGGAAACGTTCTCCGGGGGCAGTGAGAATTTTGTTCGCTTCAGAGAGGCATGTAAACTCCATTTTTGTTTGTGTCCCCACTCCTCTGGTAATGAGGAACAGAGGGTGAGGATTGTCATCTCCCTGCTCAGAGGTAATGCTCAGACTTGGGCTTTTTCGCTGCCATCAGGGGATCCTTCCCTGCGATCCGTGGAGAGGTTTTTTGTGGCCCTGGGGCAGATATATGATGACCCGGATCGTGTTGCTCTGGCAGAATCGAACTTACGTGTTCTATGCCAGAACAAACTGTCTGCGGAGCTTTATTGTTCTGAATTTCGGAGATGGGCAGCTGATTCAGGCTGGAATGATGCTGCACTCCGAAGTCAGTTCTGTCATGGTCTCTCAGAGGGTTTGAAAGATGCCTTTGCTTTCCATGAGAGACCAACATCCTTAGAGTCTGCCATGTCATTGGCGGTACGCCTTGACAGGCGTCTAAGGGAAAGAAACAAGACCTCTCCGTCCAGCCATTGTCAGTCTAGGGGCAATGGTGCGGACTCATTCAGTATGCAGGGGTCTCATCCTGTCTCGCTCCCCTCTGAGGAGGAGCCCATGCAGCTAGGCCGACTTGCCCCTGATAAAAGAGGATTTAGTCCTCAGAATATGGTGTGTTTTTGTTGTGGGGGCATAGGTCATTTGGCAAATGTTTGTCCGTCTAGGAGATTCCTGAACTGTACTAAGAGCGATAATAAGAGAAAAACCTCAAGAGGTAGATCATCAAGTTCTGCTTCATCTGCTACTTTGGGCAAAGTTGATGTGGGAATTGATGCTTTTCCTCTGACCTGCAGTTCCCGTTTTCTCCTGTCTGCCAGGGTGGCGCTAGAGAGCAAGGTCATTCCTTGTGAGATTTTTGTCGATAGTGGAGCGGCCGTCAATCTTATTGACACTCAATTTGTAGCTTTGCATGGGTTTCAGGTTTGTACATTAGAAAAGGATATACCTGTTTTTGCTATTGACTCTGCCCCACTCTCGCAGAGATCTCTGAAAGGCATTGTTCACAATATCCGGCTAGCTGTAGGTGACACTCATGTGGAGGAGATATCTTGTTTTGTCCTTAACGGATTGCCTTCTCCTCTAGTTTTGGGGCTACCCTGGCTCACTAGACATAACCCCACTATTGATTGGCAAGGAAGGCAAATAAATGAGTGGAGTGACTTTTGTAGAGACAATTGTCTCACAGCCACTCTTGCTGAGGTGTCTACTAAAACTCTGCCATCATTTCTCTCTGATTTCTCGGATGTGTTTTCCGAGAGCGGTGTTCAGGAGCTACCTCCTCACCGGGAGTTTGACTGTCCCATTAACCTCATTCCCGGCGCCAAGCTGCCAAAGGCACGCCTCTACAATCTCTCACAACCGGAGAGACTCGCAATGCGAACCTATATCTCTGAGAGTCTCGAGAAGGGGCATATTCGTCCCTCAAAGTCGCCTGTTGCCGCGGGTTTTTTTTTGTTAAAAAAAAAGATGGCTCTCTGAGACCTTGCTTAGATTTTAGGGAGCTGAACCGTATCACGATTCGCGATCCCTATCCCCTTCCTCTGATCCCGGACCTCTTCAACCAAATTGTTGGGGCCAAGGTGTTTTCCAAATTGGATCTGAGAGGCGCGTACAACCTGGTCAGGGTCAGAGAGGGGGATGAATGGAAAACGGCTTTTAATACCCCTAACGGGCATTTCGAGAATCTCGTTATGCCTTTCGGCCTGATGAATGCTCCGGCCGTCTTTCAGCATTTTGTTAATAGTATTTTCTATCATTTAATGGGGAAATTTGTATTGGTGTATCTTGATGATATTTTGATTTTTTCCCCTGATGTTCAGACTCATCAGGATCATCTTTTTCAGGTCCTGCAGATACTGCGGGAAAATAAACTGTATGCCAAGCTGGAGAAATGTCTTTTTATGGTATCAGAGATTCAATTTCTGGGTTTTCTCCTCTCTGCTTCTGGTTTTCGCATGGATCCGGAGAAGGTCCGTGCTGTGCTGGAGTGGGAGCTTCCTGAAAATCAGAAGGCATTGATGCGCTTTCTGGGTTTTGCTAACTACTACAGAAAGTTCATTTTGAATTATTCCTCTATTGTCAAACCCCTTACTGACATGACAAAAAAGGGGACAGATTTTTCCTCTTGGTCGGAGGAGGCGCTTGCAGCCTTTTCTAAGATTAAAGAGAGTTTTGCGTCTGCTCCCATCTTGCTGCATCCCGATGTTTCCTTACCTTTTATTGTTGAGGTGGATGCTTCCGAGGTGGGTGTGGGTGCAGTTTTGTCCCAGGGCCCCTCTCCTGCCAAATGGCGACCTTGTGCCTTTTTCTCTAGAAAACTCTCCCCGGCAGAGAGAAACTATGATGTGGGAGATAGGGAGTTGTTGGCCATCAAGTTGGCTTTCGAGGAATGGCGCCATTGGTTGGAGGGGGCCAGGCACCCTATCACCGTTTTTACCGACCATAAGAATCTGGCGTACCTGGAGTCGGCCAGGCGTATGAATCCGAGACAGGCCAGATGGTCTCTGTTCTTCTCCAGATTTAATTTTGTTGTTACTTTCCGCCCTGGGATCAAGAATGTGAAGGCTGATGCTCTCTCTCGCTGTTTTCCGGGAGGAGGAAACTCCGAGGACCCGGGTCCCATTTTGGCGGAGGGGGTAGTTGTTTCTGCTCTATATTCCGATTTGGAGGCCGAGGTCCAGGCTGCCCAGTCTGAGGCACCTGCCCGTTGTCCCTCCGGGAAGTTGTTCGTGCCTCCTGAGCTACGTCACAAACTCTTTAAGGAACATCATGATACAGTTCTTGCTGGTCACCCCGGGAGTAGAGCCACGGTAGATCTCATTGCTCGGAGATTTTGGTGGCCGGCTCTTCGTAAGTCTGTGGAGGGTTTTGTGGCGGCTTGTGAGACGTGCGCTCGCGCTAAGGTCCCTCGTTCACGACCTTCAGGTTCCCTTCTCCCGTTACCCATACCTTCCCGTCCTTGGACACACCTGTCCATGGACTTTATCACTGATCTTCCTCGTTCCTCGGGGAAGTCGGTGATCCTGGTGGTCGTGGACCGTTTTAGCAAGATGGCTCATTTCGTTCCTTTCCCTGGTTTACCCAATGCTAAAACGTTGGCGCAAGCTTTTGTCGATCATATTGTTAAATTGCACGGCATTCCCTCTGAGATTGTTTCCGATAGAGGCACGCAGTTTGTGTCCAGGTTCTGGAAGGCTTTCTGTTCTCGCCTGGGGGTTCGGCTGTCCTTCTCTTCTGCTTTTCACCCGCAGTCGAATGGTCAGACTGAGCGCCTCAATCAGAATCTGGAGACATATTTGCGCTGTTTTGTGGCAGAGAACCAGGAGGATTGGTGTTCATTTCTCCCTCTTGCTGAGTTTGCTTTGAACAACCGTCGTCAGGAATCTTCTGATAAGTCACCATTTTTTGGTGCATATGGGTTCCATCCGCAGTTTGGGACATTCTCGGGAGGGGCTCTTTCTGGTTTACCTGAGGAGGAGAGATTTTCCTCGTCTTTGTCTACCATTTGGCAAAAGATTCAGAGTAATCTCAGAAAGATGAGTGAGAAGTATAAGCGTGTGGCTGATAAGAGACGTGTGCCTGGTCCGGACCTGAATGTGGGTGATCTGGTGTGGTTGTCTACAAGAAATATTAAACTGAAGGTTCCCTCCTGGAAATTGGGCCCCAAGTTTATTGGGCCTTATAAAATTTTGTCAGTCATCAATCCTGTTGCCTTCCGCCTTGATCTTCCACGGGTTTGGAAGATACATAATGTTTTTCACAGATCTCTCTTAAAACCATATGTCCAGCCCACGGTACCCTCCTCTTTGCCTCCTCCTCCGATTTTGGTTGATGGCAATCTGGAGTTTGAGGTTTCCAGAATTGTGGACTCTCGCATTGTCCGCGGTTCTCTTCAGTACCTCGTTCATTGGAAGGGTTATGGTCCTGAGGAGAGGATGTGGGTTCCGATGTCGGACATTAAAGCCACTCGCCTTATCAGGGCATTTCATAGGGCTCATCCTGGGAAGGTGGGTCCTGGGTGTCCGGAGTCCACCCGTAGAAGGGGGGGTACTGTCACTACCAGAGCTTTGAGACGTTCTCAAAGCTCTGTGTCTCCACCCCTGTGATGTCACTTAGGGTTGGAGGTTTTCTCACTGTTCTGTTTCTCCGCCCCTGTGATGAGGTCTTACTCTCAGCTGTCTCTCCTGCGTTTGATTTCTCTGCCTTTAAATCACCCCTCCTCCTATTGCAGGGCGTGGATTATATTTCTCCTTTCAGTTGTAGCTCTGCCTTGAGTATCTTCACTCCTTTAGCTACTAGTTCTCTGGACCTGTGTTCTGCTGCTGCAAGCACTCCGGATATTGCCAGCGCTCCTTGGATCCGTCTTCTCTACGGCTGCAGCTCCATCAGCTAAGTGTGCAGACTTTGTTATGTACCTGGTGATTTCCTGACTGGATCTGAGGTGGCCCCGGTTCCCTCCTTATTCTGTGCAGGGCATCGGAGGCCGTGCCCCTTCCACTATTGTAGGGGTTACAGGGCTCATCAGTCTAAGGTACGCGGGCATGCCTCGTTCCACCATTTGGATCCGGGCATGTGCTTTAGCAGCATAGGGAGAGTGTTGAGGGTCTGACAGGGGTCACCCTTTCTCTTCCCTAGTTTGGGTCCGGTCAGTAGCTCTTTTTACTGTGTATACTCTTGTTACCCTTAAACAGCCGTGACACCCCGGGTATAACGGAGTCAGGTGTGGTTCTTGACACCCTCGTGACAGTGGAGTTTGAGTGCTAACCCATTACAACCATTAGGAACCCAGCTCTAAGTTGAATTCGAAATGCGATTATTATAACCTGTATTAATCGCACAGCGATTACAACTAAGATCTGAGTTCCTAATAGTTGTATTGCTAGAATTGACGAATATGTCTATATATCTGAATATATACTCATCTGTCAACTTCACAGTGACAGACCAAACTCTGAAGGACCAAACTCCCCATTTAACGCACCGCAAACAACCGCAAACAGTCCATTTGCACAACCGCAAACTACCCATTTGCACAAGGTTGGATACCAAGCTAGCCATGTCCCGTTCCTTGTCCTCACTGACGTCATTGAAGGTCTCATCCTCCACCCAGCCACATACAACACCAAGGGTCCCCAAAAGGTGACAGCAAGCCCCTTGGGACGCCTGATGTGGTTGGTCTTCCACCTCCTCAAAGCCACCTTCCTCCTCTGACTCCTCTTCTTCAGACTCCTCTCTCTGCATTGCCTCTCTCTGCGTTATTATAAGGTGTGTTAAGTAGTACTATTCCTTTCAGTTTAATCCCTGTTATGTCCCCTATTAGGGGACATGTATATGGCAGCGATTTTAGGAACCGGGAGATGGAAAAAGATGCTTGGTCGGTCCTCCTACTTCAAATTTGGGGCACTGCGCGTGCAATCGAATGTGCCACCAGATATGAGCGGTGTGTTAAGTAGTACTATTCTCATCAGTTTAATCCCTGTTACGTCCCCTATCAGGGGATGTGTATGGAATAGATTTTAGACAACCGCAAAGAGTTGTCAATAGTTGACACACTCATGACATAAATTTTATGCCTCTATGCGTCAATCTTGGTGTAGTGATGACTGTGCTCGTGCGCACGTTTGGGAAATTGCAGGCAATGGGTTTTTTTCAAAGCCTATGGTCGTGCTGAGGTAGTTTAGTGACAGTTAAGTGACCCAGAATACAATGATTCTGCAGTGTGGGCTCATTGTTGGCCTAGTAGGCTTTAATGATCACCTTAGATGATCACAAAGAAAATTAATGTTTTTTCTATGCAAAATTATCCAGCCGATCGCTTTTGGTCTGTTCACAATGAAGCAACGACCTTATCATCTGGGGGT
The DNA here is from genome assembly GCF_014858855.1 of Bufo gargarizans. Lineage (NCBI taxonomy): Eukaryota > Metazoa > Chordata > Amphibia > Anura > Bufonidae > Bufo > Bufo gargarizans. Next base: position 157,705,941 of record NC_058088.1, read on the forward strand.
GCCAACATTGCCATTGCCAACACACTCATAGAGGTGGTCGCTTCATTGTGATACGCAAGCCCCTTCACCACAACAAGGTAACAATCACAAAGGGGAATGGACACATGTATGTGCCTTTTTTTTGTTTGGTTTTTGAAGCCACAGTGCAGCACTAGAGGCCAGAAAAATTAGGCATGTACACATGCCTGAAAAATTAGGTATTGTTGCAGAAAAATTGATGTTTTTCCAGGCAGAAAGTGCACTTAAACATTGCGGCTTGAACCCTAGTTGGTGGCGAAGAAGTCACGCAAGTCATCCAGCATGCAGAGATTAAATACAGCAGCGTGGGGGCCATTTTTAGCCCAAGGCATCTCATCGGGCCTTTTTTAGTCAAATGCATCCCCTACTGTCAGTCCCTTCGGGATCCATGCCTCATTCATCTTAATAAACGTGAGGTAATCTAGACTTTTTGGACCTAGGCGACTTCTCTTCTAAGTGACAATACCTCCTGCTGCGCTGAAGGTCCTTTCTGCCAGGACACTTGAAGCGGGGCAGGCCAGAAGTTCTATCGCAAATTAGGATAGCTCAGGCCACAGGTCAAGCCTGCACACCCAGTAGTCAAGGGGTTCATTGCTCCTCAGAGTGTCGATATCTGCAGTTAAGGCGAGGTAGTCTGCTACCTGTTGGTCGAGTCGTTCTCTGAGGGTGGACCCCGAAGGGCTGTGGCGATGCATAGGACTTAAAAAGCTCTGCATGTCCTCCATCAACAACACAGTCTGTAAAGCGTCCTGTCCTTGCCGGCGTGGTCGTGGTAGGAGGAGGATTACTTTCACCTCTTCCCCTGTTAGATTCCAGTTGTGCTGTGACATCACCCTTATACGCTGTGTAAAGCATACTTTTTAACTTTATTTTGGAACTGCTGCATCCTTTCCGACTTCCGGTAATTCAGGTAACATTTCAGCCACTTTCTGCTTATACCGGGGGTCTAGTAGCGTGGCCACCCAGTACAGGATCATTCTCCTTCAGCCTTTTTATACGAGGGTCCCTCAACAGGCATGACAGCATGAAAGACCCCATTTGCACAAGGTTGGATGCCGAGCTACTCATGTCCTGTTCCTCGTCCTCACTGATCTCATTGAAGGTCTGTTCTTCCCCCCAGCCACGTACAACACCACGGGTAACAGATAGGTGACAACGAGCACCCTGAGATGCCTGCTGTGGATGGTCTTCCTCCTCCTCCTCAAAGCCACATTCCTCCTCTGACTCCTCTTCCTCAGACTTCTCCAGGTCCAGCAAGCAATGATGATAAGGCTGTTTCTGGTGGTGATGGTGACCACAACTCTTCCTCTTCACGCTCATCTACGGCCTGATCCAGCACTCTTCGCAGGGCAAGCTCCAGGAAGAAAACAAATGCGATGAGGTCACTGATGGTGCCTTCGGTGCGACTGACTAGGTTTGTCACCTCCTCAAAAGGATGCATCAGTCTACAGGCATTGCGCATGAGCATCCAGTAACGTGGCAAAAAAATACCCAGCTCCGCAGAGGCTGTCCTAGTACCCGGTCATACAAATACTTGTTGACGGCTTTTTCTTGTTGGAGCAGGCAGTCAAACATTAGGAGTGTTAAATTCCAACGTGTCGGGCTGTCGCAAATCAAGCGCCTCACTGGCATGTTCTTTCGCCGCTGAATATCGGAAAAGTGCGCCATGGCCGTGTAGGAACGCCTTAAATGGCCATACAACTTCCTGGCCTGCTTGAGGACGTCCTGTAAGCCTGGGTACTTATGCCCAAAGCGTTGTACAATCAGATTACACACATGTGCCATGCACGGCACATGTGTCAACTTGCCCAAATTCAATACCGCCAACAAATTGCTTCCGTTGTCACACACCATTTTGCCGATCTCCAGTTGGTGCAGAGTCAGCCACTGATCCACCTGTGCGTTCAGGGCGGACTGGAGTGCTGGTCCGGTGTGACTCTCTGCTTTCAGGCAAGTCAACCCCAAGACGGCGTGACACTGTCGTATCCGGGATGTGGAATAACTCTGGGGAGCTGCCATTGATGTGGAGCAAGACGCAGCAGCAGAAGAGGACTCAGCCGAGGAGGTTATGGAAGAGGATGGAGTAGGAGGAGTAGAGGAGGTGGCAGCAGGCCAGCCTGCAAGTCGTGTCACCAACTCCTCTGCAGAGCCACGCATTCCATGCTTGGCAGCCGTGAGCAGGTTTACCCAATGCGCAGTGTAGGTGATATACCTGCCCTGACCGTGCTTTGCAGACCAGGTATCAGTGGTCAGATGGACCCTTGCCCCAACACTGTGTGCCAGACATGCCATGACTTCCTTTTGCACAATCGAATAGAGGTTGGGGATTGCCTTTTGTGCAAAGAAATTTCGGCCGGGTACCTTCCACTGTGGTGTCCCGATAGCTACAATTTTTTTTGAAGGCCTCAAACTCCACCAGCTGGTATGGTAAAAGATGGCAGGCTAAGAGTTCAGACAAGCCAGCTGTCAGACGCCGGACAAGGGGGTGACTTTGTGACATTGGCTTCTTACACTCAAACATGTCCTTGAAATACACCTGACTGTGGGCAGATGTCACGACCGCTATCCCAGCAGCAGTCGTGTCGCACCAGACGGAGGGGAAGGGGGACCCTTATCTACGGATGGGAAATAGAATGTTCACCCCTTGACTAACCCTAAGCTGGCACCTGTCTGCCCTGATACCCTAGACGGGATGTGAACCCGTGCGGCGAGCAGGATGCCTAAACCCTTAGTCACCCTAACAAGACTAGCCTGGGGAAAGGCAGATGGGAGCACTAGTCACCATCACTCACGTCTAGGAGAACAACAGGGGAAGACAGCAACAAACAAACAAACAAACAATCTATAACATAGATGTAAAAACACAAAATGCAATCGCACACTGCAACCAGCTCTCTGCCCTACCTTTATGCTGGATGTTGAATAAGGCATTGGTGTACATTTTGGCCAAAGCGTAATAAGCCACTCACCGCGTCAAGGTCGCCTTCATGAGTGGTCCCTAACACTAGTTCCTACCCTTTATGGGCCATGAAAGCCACATAAAGTCCAGGGAGCGCAGGTGCAGCATGCACGCTAAGTACACTCTGCTTTTAACCCTGTCCGGTGCCATTACAGCTTTCATCGGATCCAGGGATGCAAGTACTCACATGCATGCTGAGCCCACTTTATACTTCCCCTGGAGCCTAATAGCTACTGGTAGGTGCTGTATAAGCAGACTCAGTTTTATACTGACTTTAAAACCAGCCTCCAGGGGGAAGATTAACTGGACAGGTGTGCTTGACTGCTTGGAGATCGCCACGCCTCCAATACGTACTACAAGGAGAAAAATGTAAAAAATTTCAGCCCGCACAACCCTTAGCAGGTGCAGATTGCTGTGGCGAAATAGAAATATAGATGTAAAAACACAAAATGCAATCGCACACTGCAACCAGCTCTCTGCCCTACCTTTATGCTGGATGTTGAATAAGGCATTGGTGTACATTTTGGCCAAAGCGTAATAAGCCACTCACCGCGTCAAGGTCGCCTTCATGAGTGGTCCCTAACACTAGTTCCTACCCTTTATGGGCCATGAAAGCCACATAAAGTCCAGGGAGCGCAGGTGCAGCATGCACGCTAAGTACACTCTGCTTTTAACCCTGTCCGGTGCCATTACAGCTTTCATCGGATCCAGGGATGCAAGTACTCACATGCATGCTGAGCCCACTTTATACTTCCCCTGGAGCCTAATAGCTACTGGTAGGTGCTGTATAAGCAGACTCAGTTTTATACTGACTTTAAAACCAGCCTCCAGGGGGAAGATTAACTGGACAGGTGTGCTTGACTGCTTGGAGATCGCCACGCCTCCAATACGTACTACAAGGAGAAAAATGTAAAAAATTTCAGCCCGCACAACCCTTAGCAGGTGCAGATTGCTGTGGCGAAATAGAAATATAGATGTAAAAACACAAAATGCAATCGCACACTGCAACCAGCTCTCTGCCCTACCTTTATGCTGGATGTTGAATAAGGCATTGGTGTACATTTTGGCCAAAGCGTAATAAGCCACTCACCGCGTCAAGGTCGCCTTCATGAGTGGTCCCTAACACTAGTTCCTACCCTTTATGGGCCATGAAAGCCACATAAAGTCCAGGGAGCGCAGGTGCAGCATGCACGCTAAGTACACTCTGCTTTTAACCCTGTCCGGTGCCATTACAGCTTTCATCGGATCCAGGGATGCAAGTACTCACATGCATGCTGAGCCCACTTTATACTTCCCCTGGAGCCTAATAGCTACTGGTAGGTGCTGTATAAGCAGACTCAGTTTTATACTGACTTTAAAACCAGCCTCCAGGGGGAAGATTAACTGGACAGGTGTGCTTGACTGCTTGGAGATCGCCACGCCTCCAATACGTACTACAAGGAGAAAAATGTAAAAAATTTCAGCCCGCACAACCCTTAGCAGGTGCAGATTGCTGTGGCGAAATAGAAATATAGATGTAAAAACACAAAATGCAATCGCACACTGCAACCAGCTCTCTGCCCTACCTTTATGCTGGATGTTGAATAAGGCATTGGTGTACATTTTGGCCAAAGCGTAATAAGCCACTCACCGCGTCAAGGTCGCCTTCATGAGTGGTCCCTAACACTAGTTCCTACCCTTTATGGGCCATGAAAGCCACATAAAGTCCAGGGAGCGCAGGTGCAGCATGCACGCTAAGTACACTCTGCTTTTAACCCTGTCCGGTGCCATTACAGCTTTCATCGGATCCAGGGATGCAAGTACTCACATGCATGCTGAGCCCACTTTATACTTCCCCTGGAGTCTAATAGCTACTGGTAGGTGCTGTATAAGCAGACTCAGTTTTATACTGACTTTAAAACCAGCCTCCAGGGGGAAGATTAACTGGACAGGTGTGCTTGACTGCTTGGAGATCGCCACGCCTCCAATACGTACTACAAGGAGAAAAATGTAAAAAATTTCAGCCCGCACAACCCTTAGCAGGTGCAGATTGCTGTGGCGAAATAGAAATATAGATGTAAAAACACAAAATGCAATCGCACACTGCAACCAGCTCTCTGCCCTACCTTTATGCTGGATGTTGAATAAGGCATTGGTGTACATTTTGGCCAAAGCGTAATAAGCCACTCACCGCGTCAAGGTCGCCTTCATGAGTGGTCCCTAACACTAGTTCCTACCCTTTATGGGCCATGAAAGCCACATAAAGTCCAGGGAGCGCAGGTGCAGCATGCACGCTAAGTACACTCTGCTTTTAACCCTGTCCGGTGCCATTACAGCTTTCATCGGATCCAGGGATGCAAGTACTCACATGCATGCTGAGCCCACTTTATACTTCCCCTGGAGCCTAATAGCTACTGGTAGGTGCTGTATAAGCAGACTCAGTTTTATACTGACTTTAAAACCAGCCTCCAGGGGGAAGATTAACTGGACAGGTGTGCTTGACTGGATAAATCTATAACATAGACTTATCCAGTCACGAGCAGAGAAGGTGATCCCAACAACGACAGTCCACGCCAGACCAGAGCTCCACGGCAATACCGTCAAACGATCTCCTCCAAAGGTCAGAATAGCACTGGAAGTAAGGACTATATCTGGCAATGACTGCAAGTGAAACTGAAACTAATATAGTAGCTGGGAGTGGCAGACAGGACTCACCTGAGAAGGATGCCTACAAACTCCCAGTCAGGACAAAAAGGTTCACAAGGCAAAACCCGGATGACATACCCTGAACCACGGAGCAAACTCACAAGCTATCGCGAGTAGCAAGTCGCTGCGACCTTCTCCTCCCAGACCTGTCTGGATCAGTCACAGTCGTGACAGCAGATGAGCAGGAACTGCTCAAGGCGAGAGGCGGAGTGGCGGGTGGTTGAGAGGGGGCAAGGAGGACAGCAGTGTTTGACGTGGCTGAAGATGCTGGACCAGGAGGAGGATGGTGGCTTTGAGTTTGTGTGCTGCTTTTACTCATGTGCTGATCCCATAGGTGTTTGTGATGTGAGATCATGTGCCTTCGCAAAGCAGTTGTACCTAGGTGGGTGTTGGACTTCCCCCGACTCAGTATCTTTTGGCACAGGTTGCAAATGGCATGGCTGTTATCAGAGACAGAAACACACAAAAAATGCCACACTGCTGAGCTTTGCAATTAGGGCATTCTGGTGGTGGCAACAGCATGCGTTGATTGGCGTGCTGTCTGGCTGACCCCGGGTGCCGATACATGCTGTCTGACTGTGCCACTAGCTCCTTGCAACGACCTCCCCCTGCTTCCAACTCGTCTCCTCCTCCTCTCTGTCTCCCCATCTGAACTTTCCCCCTGTTCTTCTTCTCTTCGAGCGGGCACCCACATGACATCCACGGACACATTGTCATCATCAACCGCTTCACTTGTATCTGACAACTCAGCAAAGGAAGCAGCAGCGGGTACAACATCATCATCATCACACCGTACATCCATCTGTGTAATGCTGCCTGACTGAGACATATCCCTGTTATCTACATCCTCTTGCGCATCCAACATTTCTTCCAACTGATGTGTAAATAACTCCTCTGACAGATCAAGTGAAGCGGCTGTGGTGCTAGTGTTGGTGGTGGCGGCAGGTGGGCGAGTGGTAACTTGAGAGGTGCCCAAAGCTGAGCTGGAGGAGGATGGTGCGTCAAGGTTCCGAGCGGAAGCTGTAGAAGATTGGGTGTCCTGTGTTAGCCAGTCAACTATGTCCTCAGAACTTTTCGAGTTCAGGGTACGTGGCCTCTGAACACTGGGCATTATTCTAGGGCCAAAGGGAATCACAGCACTACGACCACGACGGCCCCTGCGGGGTGACCTGCCTCTGCCTGTCATTTTTTTTAGATTAGTTAAGTTGTACTATGCGTGCAAGCTACTGTGACACCAGATATGAATGGTGCTGAAGTGACACTATGCACTGGCACTGGGCCTTAGACGCACAAACACGTTTGTGCAACTGACTGCTAGTTTTTCAGTTAAAATTGTTGTTTTTCTTTAAATGGAATCGAATGTGACACCAGATATGAGTTGCGCTGAAGTGACACTATGTGCTTGCATGAAACACACGCGCGTGCCGGCAACTGACTGCTATTATATTACAAGTCAATATTTATTTATTTTTTTAAATGCAAGCTACTGTGACATCAGATATGAGTGGTGGCACCTGGCAAGTGGGCACAGTATACGCTGTGAGCCTGACACACACGCTGGCAGGCAACTGCAATTAGATTACACAGGGAAAAAAAAAAGCAGACTGATGTTCTAGCCCTAAAAAGGGCTTTTTGGGGTTCTGTCCTTACAGCAGAGATCAGATGAGTCTTTCAGGAATGGAGTGGACACTGAATACACTAGCCTAGCTATCGATTTCCCTATTAAATCAGCAGCAGCTACACTGTCCCTCTTCTCACTAAGAATGCAGCTTCCAAATGAATCTAAAATGGATGCTGTCCAGGAGGTGGGAGGGTCTGGGAGGGAGGGTCTGCTGCTGATTGGCTGGAATGTGTCTGCTGACTGTGAGGTACAGGGTCATTAGGAACCCAGCTCTAAGTTGAAATCGCAATGAGATTAATATAACCTGTATTAATCACATTGCGATTACAACTTTGTCAAATTTGTGACACTGCAGCTTCCGAATTAATCTAAAATGGATGCTGTCCAGGAGGTGGGAGGGTCTAAGAGGGAGGGTCTGCTCCTGATTGGCTGGAATGTGTCTGCTGACTGTGAGGTACAGGGTCAAAGTTTACACAATGATGACAAATAGGGGGCGGATCGAACATCGCATATGTTCACCCGCCGCGGCGAATGCGAACAAGCTATGTTCGCTGGGGACTGTTCGCCGGCGAATAGTTCGGGACATCTCTATTTGTGACATCACGCTGTGTGAGCCAGTTCAGAGCGCACAGGCGAGGGCCGAAATCAGGAGGAAGAAAAACGCGGGCGGCGAGGAGCGTCGTCGTCCTGGAGCAGAGAGGTAAGTGTTTTTTTATTTTTATAAAACACTAGGCTGCTGGGGCATAATGGGGGCTAATGAGAGGCATAATGGGGCTAATGAGAGGCATAATGGGGGCTAATGAGAGGCATAATGGGGGCTAATGAGAGTTATATGGGGGCTAATGAGAGTTATATGGGGGCTTATGAGAAGCATAATGGGGGCTTATAAGAAGCATAATGGGGGCTTATAAGAAGCATAATGGGGGCTTATGAGAAGCATAATGGGGGCTTATGAGAAGCATAATAGGGGATAATTAGAGGCATAATTGCGGTTAATGAGAGGCAAAATGGCTGCTAATGAGAGGCAGAATGGGGGCTAATGAGGCATAAGGGCTGATAATGGGGGCTATTGAGGCATAAGGGCTGATATTGGTGGGTAATGGCATAAAAACGATATATATATATATATATATATATATACATACATACACACGCGCGCAGTGTTTGTGTGTTTGTGCTTTAGGTTGCACACCCTAATGCAATAGGCTGCGCACACCTATGTGCCCAAACAAATGAACTATATAGGAAGTATATTTTAGGTATATCAGACCCTTGCCTCAATCAGTTTTTTTTGTGGTGCAACTAGTATATCACACCAGTTGCAATTAGTTGTTCCAATAGCGTTTGCCCCTCTGTATAACTGCAGTATCGCAGCCGAACCGCACACAACTGCTGCACAATACAAATGCACTATAATATACTTTCTATGTTATACTTATAATATACTTTGTATTGCACCCCTCAGTATATCAAACCTATCGATAGCACACCTATACCATTCCTTAAAAGGACTTTTGTGGCCCTATTAGCTAGCGTTTGGTGTCCCTAACAGTCTACCCCTGCTCCACACAGCAACCTCTTCCTACACTGGCAAAAGACTGAATGTAAAATAGCGGCCAGATCGGGTTTATTTAAAGGGTAGGGGGCATGTCCATGTGCTGAAACGTCTCAATTAGCTGACCTGTCCCACGTGATGGATGTGTCATGGGTCAAAGTTCGGCACAATTCAAAAAAATATGGCGCCAGCGGACATCACCATATGTTCGCCTTTTCGGCAAACTGCTGGGCGAACCGCAAGGCCATCTCTAATTATGTGCCCTAAAAATGGAAGCGAGGATTGTTCAAAGATGCATTTTTCAAACTTGGCATACAGACTTTTTTCTTAGCCTTTGCAGGACCTGACGAACCTGCTTCTGGTGAGTAGCCAAATCTAGACAAGGATATCATCGAGATAGACCACAACACAAGAGTATAACAAGTCTCTGAAGACACTGTTAAAGAATTCTTGGAACACTGCATTGCTTAATCCAAAGGGCATCACCAGATATTCATAGTGACTGTCATAGGTGTTAAAGGCGGTCTTCCACTCGACCCCTTGACGAATTCGCATCAAGTTATAGATCTCACGCAGATCTAATAATCGATGCATGGCTGGAGAGAACCGTCTTTTTTCTTTACAAAGAAGAAGCCAGTGCCAGCCGGAAAAGAGGATTTCCGGATAATCCTCTGTCAAGATTTTCTTTGATATATTCAGACATGGCTCGTGTCTCTGCTGGTGACAGAGGATTAATGCGACAACGGGGAGGTGGAGAACCAGATCAATAGGACATTAATAGGGACTGTGTGGAGGTAACGTCTCAGCCTCCTTCTTATCGAAGACGTTGGCATAGGCATGGTATGCTGCAGATTTTCAAGATTTTGGGGTACCCGGGGTGACTGATCAGGCTGAACAGGAGAAAGACATGGAGCCATGGTAGCCCCAAAAAGAGAGGATGAGAGAGACTTTGAAGAATCAAGAATGAAATTTCTTCTGTATGAAGAGCTCCCACCTGTAGTTTCACAGGTTCAGTAGAAAATTGTACAGACTCAGATAGAGCCCTTCCATCGACAGATGACACCATCAATGAGACTCTCCCAAAAAGTAGCCACAAGGTCCTTATTATTTCATCCGAGTTCAGAGGCCAGGGTACGGAAATTGGACTGCATACCGGCCAACGGATAGGTTCCCTTGATGCAACCAAAGTAGGGAGGATGTGGCCAAGGTGGAGCATCCGGGTTCGTCGAACACCCTGCAGAAGGCTTCTAGGAAGGCCTTCAGATCCATTATGACTGTGTTGTTCCTTTCTAACAGAGGATTGATCAAGGCCAGTGCCTCCCCAGTAAGGTGTGACATAAGAAAAGCCACTTTGGCTCGGTCCAAAGCAAATTGGTGAGGCAAAATTTCAAAATGAAGGGTGCATTGATTTATGAACCCCAGGCACTCTTTAGGGTCACCACTGAAACGTGGAGAAGCTGAAAGACGAGAAGCGTGGAGAAGCTGAAAGATCCGGGTACGTAGGAGGAGGACGGAGCAGGAGCCGAATTAACCGGGCAGAGAAGTTTGATGATGCTGGGTTTAGCAGATGTCAGGTCATTTAAACGCATATTCACATTGCGTAGGTAGGACAATATTTGATCCTGACGCTCATGCTGCTGGGCCAATTCTTGGTATAACTCGGTGGTCCTGGGAGGGTTTGTCTCAGCGGGGTCCATGGCCTGACCAAACTGTTATGCAAGCGGGTGTGGACCCACTGCACCACTGACTGGGTATACTCTGGAGGGGCGTAACTAAGCCACTATCTGGTCTTCACTAGAGCCTCTGATGGTGAGGATAGGCTTGGGCCATTATGGTAGTTGCCAGGGGCTACTCCAGAGCAGTCCCTGAGTCAGTGGCAGCTGACCAGGGGGTTAGAGTACTTGGTGCAATCATCGAGAGGACTTGCGTGGCCAGGAGTTTCCGGGTCTGGACAGGCGGCAATCAAGTCAGTAAGCAAGGTCCGAGGTCAGTAGGCAGGCGGTAAACAGGCAAAGTCCAGGAGTTTAATAAGCAAGATCCGCCACACAGCAAAGCAGACAAGAGAGACACCTTAGCATTTGGAGATAGACAAGCTAAAACCATGAGGGTGCTCAGGCGTCTTCCTGTAGTAGGAAGCGCCTTTAAATACCTGCTGCAATCCAGCCATAGGCTGGTGAGACAGAGGGAGTGCATGTGCTGCTTCATAGGTGAAGAGAGACACACCTATGCAAGCTCAAACACCAATCCAGCTGGAAGGAAACGCTGGCATGGAACACAGATACCATAGTTAAGCTACCTGCTGCCCGTGCTTGTCTGCACTGCGCATGGCAGCAGGGAAAGAGGAAGCCCGGCGCCCATGCCCCGATAAGTGAATGGAGCTTAGCCCCAGAGGATAGATCATCAATTTAAACAAACTGCAGAACCTTTTTAACCCCTTAGGGACACAGCCTTATTTCACCTTAAGGACCCAGCCATTTTTTGCAAATCTGACCAGTGTCACTTAAAGTGCTGATAACTTTAAAACGCTTTTACTTACCCAGGCCATTCTGAGATTGTTTTTTTGTCACATATTGTATTTCATGACACTTCTAAAATTGGGTCAAAAAAGTAAAAAATACCCCATTTACCAAAAATTTGGGAAAAATGTGCAAAGTTAAAAGTTTCAGTTTCTCTACTTCTGTAATACATAGTAATACCTCCAAAATTTTTGATGACTTTACATTCCCCATATGTCTACTTCATGTTTGGATCATTTTGGGAATGATATTTTATTTTTTGGGGATGTTGCAAGGCTTAGAAGTTTAAAAACAAATCTTGAAAATTTTTCAGAAATTTTCAAAAACCCAATTTTTAGGGACCAGTACAGGTCTGAAGTCACTTTGCGAGGCTTACATAATAGAAACTGTGACGAACTGCGACCCCCGTGGCCACAATACGTCACGAACCCATCACAGCGCCCCTAGTGGTCAATCCGCAAACAGGCCTCCCAGCCACTTTCAGCACACCGACAGTCTAACTTGAGGCCGTACAGTCGATAGGCTGAAAGCGCAGGGATTGGACTGCCGATTGACCGCAAGTAAGCGTGTGAGCGACCGGACCGGAACCACACACAGGGTAGTTTAACTGCCACCACCTTGCAATTTATGGGAGCAAGGAACCCACTATCTGGATAACAGAACCGAGTAGCTTTCTCTTCGGAGAGGCTAGGGTAAGTTTTTGCAGTGTTTGAAAACAGGCATATGGCTAGAGAAATGACTTGGAGGTCATTTATTTTATATATATATATATATATATATATATATATATATATATATATATATATATATATATACATATAATACAAATTATCAAGATGTACAGTAATTATTAACACAATAATCAAGGAAAGTATAGTAAATAAACAAAGAGGGAGAAAAGAAAGAAAATAATTATTTTCTGCAGAAGAGATGTCTGTTGGTGAAATAGTCCGTTGCAGGGTTAAAGTCCAAGAAAGCCTTTGTCCAGAGTGTTACAATCCAAATATGCCTACAGCCCACAGGTTCTCTGGCTGAGGCTCTCTTCAGGTGTTGTTAATAGTGGAGAACTTCTTTAGCAGATTCTAGGCCCTTGTTATAAGGATCCCAGAATCAAGGCGGGTAATTAGGAGTCCGCCTGCTGGGGTCGGCTGTATTCCTGAGGTGAATGTCAGTTCTGAAATATGGTATGTGCCATATCTCGGGATGTCTCCGCTGTACACCAGTAACAAGCACATATTCACATTCCCCACAAAATATAGAGTTCAGGGATACCAAATATGACTATTATAACTGGTTCTATGATGGGGTAACACCATAACTTTACCGGGGCACCTCTTAGAGTTATGTTTTTTATATGTAAATGTCCAGTGAATTCTGCGTGACACGATGATGTAATTTTTACGTCCGTAAGATGCCTGGTCCCTCTTAAAAAGGTGTTTCAATCTGGGAACCTTGGTGCCTGCCTGACTGACTTAAGCCAGCTTACAAGCCCCTTATGGCAGCGACACCAAATGGCTCCCCCCCAGGTGCAGTCTTCACACCTAGCTGTGATATCTCTGCAGAAAGGGAAGTTATTTTGTGTAACGTCAACCTAAGGAAACCGGCTGTAATTGCGTTATCTGCTGGGCATCTATTGACTGACTTAAACAAAAGGACTATTTTGTTCTCTGGGTACACAGAAGGAGATGCTCTGAGTAATCAGATTGTAGGTTCTGGGGCCTATGGAAATAAATACTGTTTAATAGACCCATTGATCAATAAGGTATAGGGATATTGATAATATTGAGAGGACGGTTCAGTATTCTCGCGGATCATCCGTGACAGAAACCACCCAAAAATGACCCCATTCTAGCAACTATACCTCTCAAGGTATTCTAAACTGATTTTACAAACTTCGTTAACCCTTTAGGTGTTGCACAAGAGTTATTGGCAAATGGGGATAAATTTGAGAATTAATTTTTTTTGCCTAATTTTCCATTTTAACCCATTTTTTTCCACTAACAAAGCAAGTGTTAAGAGCCAAACAAGACTGTATCTTTAACCTACACAAAGGCTGTTCTGTCAACTAGACAGCTACAATTTCCACTTGTACAACATCCAGAATAGACCAAAACAAACAAGTGGAAGTAATGTATCAAAATGTCATTTATTAATAAAATACAACATATGGGGAAACGACAGGATGGTATACAGTTTACGGAGAAGCGCAGGGCCAATGGCACCAAAAAAACACCAAGGTAAGTACAGCCTATAAAGCACAGGTAAGTACAGCCTATAAATCAAGGCGTGAAGCTCAAGGATGACCAAGGCAGTGTGACACAAAAAGGTCGCCCTCATAAGGCTATGTACACAAAGTACAAAAAGACCATGCCTGGTAACCCGTGAGCAATCACCCACATACCAAAATGCCTAAGCGCCTGGACTACAGATATAATGAACAGTCCCAGGTAAGAATCACTGTCTAAATCACAAGGATGACATGCGCCTAGATCAGAGGGACCCACTATGGATATATATAGGGTTACCCTATAGGGAATGTGGGGCTGTACTAATGACAGAACGTACCTGAAGACATGGTTGTCTTGTGATTTAGACAGTGATTCTTACCTGGGACTGTTCATTATATCTGTAGTCCAGGCGCTTAGGCATTTTGGTATGTGGGTGATTGCTCACGGGTTACCAGGCATGGTCTTTTTGTACTTTGTGTACATAGCCTTATGAGGGCGACCTTTTTGTGTCACACTGCCTTGGTCATCCTTGAGCTTCACGCCTTGATTTATAGGCTGTACTTACCTGTGCTTTACATTGCACAGATATCTTGGTGGTTTTTTGGTGCCATTGGCCCTGCGCTTCTCCGTAAACTGTATACCATCCTGTCGTTTCCCCATATGTTGTATTTTATTAATAAATGACATTTTGATACATTACTTCCACTTGTTTGTTTTGGTCAAGACTGTATCTTTATTGCCCTGACTCTGCTGTTTACAGAAACACCACATATGTGGTCGTACACTACTGTACGGCCACACAGTGGGGCGTAGAGGGAACGGAGAGCCATATGGTTTTTGGAGGGCTGATTTTTATGGACCGTTTTATTTACACCGTGTCCTGTTTCAACCCTCCTGATTCACCCCTGGAGTAGAAACTCCCTAAAAGTGACCCCATTTTGGAAACTACGGAATAAGGTGACATTTTTTTGGGGACTATTTTTAGGGTACATATGATTTTTTGTTGCTCTATATTACATTTTTGTGAGGCAAGGTTACCAAAAATTGAAATTCTGAAATTTCATCTCCATTTGCCATTAACTGTTGAGGAACAGTTTGTAAAATCAGTTTTGAATACCTTGAGGGGTTTAGTTTCTAGATGGGGTCACTTTTAGGGAGTTGTTACTCTAGGGGGGCATCAGGGGGGCTTCAAAAGGGACATGGTGTCAATAAGAAAGACCATCAAAATCGGCCTTCCAGAAACCATGTCGTCCTTTCATTTTGCGGCCTCCCTTTTACTGATACAGCAGTTTACGACCACAAATGTGGCGTTTCTGTAAACTGCAGTATCAGGGTAATAAATATTAACTTTTGTTTGGTTGTTAACCCTTGCTTTGTTACCGGAAAAAACGGATTAAAATGGAAAAGTGCCAAAAATAGCGGTTTTGGCACAGTTTTTTTGTTTTTTTTTGACCGTGTTAATCTGGAGGGTTAGGTCATTGGGAATTTTTATAGAGGAGATTCTTACGGACGCATCAATACCTAATAAGTGTAAATTTTTTTACAATAATTTAGATTTTAGACTATATTATCCTTTTTGATACAAAAAAAAATTTGGGTATCTCTAAAGTCTAAGTCATTATTTTTTTTTAGCTGATTATCTTATGTGGGGGCTCATTTTTTGCGGGATGAGAGGACAATTTTATTGGCACTATTTTGGGGGCTATATGACTTTTTGATCGCTTGCTATTAAACTTTTTGTTATGTAAGGTGACAAAAAAAAAAAATGTTGCACTTTTTTGTGGGGGGACAGTGTTAATCTTAGGGGTTAGGTCATGGTTTTTTTTTATAGAGGAGATTCTTACCGACGCTGAGATACCTATTTTGTATACTTTTAATAAATTATTTTAGTTTTAAAAAAAATGTTGTGTGTCTCAAGTCTGAGAAACAGTTTTTTTATCCAATGTCAGTGCTAAATTGGGATATAAATTTATATGCAGAGGCCCGGATGATCGGGGCACGTGTCACATTGAGTAGTGGTGTCCTTCCGTATCCCCCTCCTGTGACACACTCTGCACCTTTTTTGGGTTTGTCCCTTCTTTCCAGTATGGGGGACAACACCTGGAAAGTGTTGGCCAGGGACGATCCGGGCACCTACAGTTCCCGAGGTACTCCGGCCTGCTCTTTCCCGGTACGAAAAGATCAGAGCCTTGAGGACTGCCTCATAGAACTGAAGGAATGTCCCTGTGTTGCCAGCGCTCCGGGACAGCACAAAAGAGTTGTACATGGCAATCTGCACCAAGTAGACCGCAACTTTTTTGTACCATGCCCGGGTTTTGCGCATGGCATTATATGGCTTGAGGACTTGATCAGAAAGATCAACTCCTCCTATATACCGATTGTAGTCGACGATACAATCGGGCTTGAGGACCGTTGCCGCGGTACCTCGCACAAGGACAGGGGTGATGCCGTTACCATGAATTGTGGACAGTTCAAGGACATCCGTCTTGTCCTTATACCTAACCAGCAACAGGTTTCCAGTGGTTAGGGCACGGGTCTCACCCATGGGGATAGGTACCTGGAGGGGGAGGACAGGGAGGCCGCGTTGATTTTTCCGCACGGTCCCACAAGCGGACGTGGATCTGGCGGCAAGGGACTGGAACAAGGTGATGCTAGTATAAAAGTTATCCACGTAAAGGTGGTAACCCTTATCTAACAGTGGGTGCATAAGGTCCCACATAAGTTTCCCGGTAACACCCAGAGTGGGGGGACATTCTTGGGGTTGAATACGGGAATCTCGCCCTTCGTATACAGAAAACTTGTAAATGTACCCTTAGGTACCCTAACAAAGTTTGTATAGCTTCACGCCATACCTCGCCCGCTTGGAGGGAACATACTGGCGAAAAATGAGTCTCCCCTTGAACGCAATGAGAGACTCATCAACAGCGACCTCCCTTCTAGGTACATAGGCCTCCATGAATTTGGCCCTGAAGTGATCGATGACCGGCCGTATCTTATACAGACGGTCATGGGCAGGATCACCTCGGTGGGGGACATGCTGCATTATCTGAATAATGCAGACATTTCCGGATGGCCTCAAACTGGGAGCGTGCCATGGCCGTACTGTAAAGTGGGGTCTGGTAGAGGACGTCCCCACTCCAGTACAGCCTGACACTGGGTTTCTTGGCCAGGCCCATATGCAGCATGAGGCCTCAAAATGTCCTCATCTCGGCTGCACTGACCGGCGTCCAGCCACCGGGCCTGGCCAAAAAGGAGCCCAGGTGTTGAGCAACGAAATGTTGGGCATACAGGTTCGTCTGCTCCACCATCAGATTTACCAGTGGGTCACTGAAAAAATTACAAAAAAAGTCATATTCAGTGTAGCCCACTGTGGAAATCTGGATTCCTGATTGGCCTACAAAATCGGGAATCGCGGTCTCATATCGCTCTGGGGTACACCAGACAAGTTCACCAGCAGGGTGCTCCAGAGGATTTAACTGGTGGGCCGGAAAACTAGTACGAGCCCCAGAGCTGCTCGTACTAGTGTGGGCCACAGGGTCCCTAGCATGGCGGTCCCCTTGCTCCACCTGGTGGCGTTTCTGCCGCCTTGGGGACTCATCATCGCTAGATGATGAGGAGGACACGGATGACAACAGGAAAGTGGGGTCATCCTTGTCCTCACTGTGACTCTCGGAGTCGGAGGCAAGCTGGGCGTATGCCTCCTCGGCCGAGAACGTCCGGCGGGCCATAGGGGAGTGTGTGTCTGCGTGTGTATGTGCGTGTCTGTAAATCTTTATTTGGTGTGCGTGTGTGTGGGGGCACGGGTGTTTGCGAACTTACCCTAAAACTAACAGAAAAAAAAAAAAGGCCAAAAAATGAAAAAGAAAAAATCTAAACCGCTGATCAACCGTCCGAAGTTGATCAGCGGTGGGGTGTGCGATGCGCTAACAGTGGCCGGACGCTAAGAGTGCCGGCCACAGTCAGCGTACACAAAAAAAATATAAAAAAATCCTGCACCCAAAAAAAGTTGGGGGGGCAGGGGGGGCAAGTGGCAGCACTTCTGGGGGGTCTAGGGTCACACAACTGTGCTGTGGACACCAGACACCCTAACTTAGGGTGACGCAATCAAAGTTTTTTAAACTAACTTTCCCTTTATTTTCCCTGCCTAGCCCAACCTTTCCCTATACTTTCCCTAAGTACCTGCTGTTAAGATGGCGGGTGCTGGGGCACAGATCGAGTCCTGGGGGGCACAGATGGGGTGATGCTGGCACAAATCCACGACGTGCAGGCAGCGCTCCTCTCTCCTCCGGCTCTGGGACACAAAAGGAGGAGGAGAGGAGCGCTGGCAACATTTCAATCTGCCGCCGGCCCGCCCACCAACCAATCAGAGGCGATCCTGAGAGGTGATGTCACCACCATCACCACCTGTTCCGGGTTATCGTTTCCTCAGAGACCCAGATAACCCGGAAACGCAGAAAACCGCAGGTCGCTGACATGGGGGGGTCACAGGACCCCCCGGCGCATTTAGCCTAGGTGCCTGCTCAATGATTTGAGCAGGCACCGGGTTCCGATCACCGCCCGCTGGGCAGCGGTGATCGGAACCATACATGACGTACTGGTACGTCATGTGTCCTGAAGAGGTTTAAGATGTTCAACACTATCAAAGCTGTTTAATAAACAAATTCTGAACTAAATGATTGCTCTGGGCAACAACACCAGTTTTTTTGATAAATAATGCAAAGTATTTAAAACTTTTGGCTAAAATTGAGAAGGCATTTTTTGCCTGATGAAGATGAATATCTGAAAAAGCTAAATGTCTAAATATTTTACTTCTTTCTAACTTAATAGCAATGAGACTGAACTTATGAAAAGTGATCTGTATATATTCAACATAAGGTGTCATATGTTTGCCAGAAAGTTTCACAGTAATAGCATTGTAATATTAAAGTGCACAATTCACAATAAATTAACAATGTTCTCAAACCAAGACTTCTAGATGTGACCTTACTGGACTTGAGTTTGAGACTATGGAATCATTCCAATCATAAAATTAACACGATTTCACCCATTTCAAACAATATTTTTTTCCATAAACGTAATACGGGAAAAATGCTTGATTCTAAATGTGACCTCAAACAGATCAAATCTTGATGCTTAGTTAAACCGAACTGTTCACATATCTTTTTATTTATCTTACATGGATGAAAACTGTGGTCTCAAAGGAGCCACCAGATGTGTACCTGAACATAGGAAATGTAGCTGGGCACTTATAAAAGTGTATTAATACAACACAAATATATTCCATGTCTCAATTGGGACTAATATTATTAGAGACGAGCGAATCGAAGCTGACAAAGTCAAATTCGTTCAGAATTTTTAGGAAAAATTCAATTCTAAACGAATGTGAATTTCCTCGCACTTCGTGGTAATGAATTACACTTTTTCCTAACATGGTGGCTAGCCGGCTACAATGGCGGCTAAAATAGTTGCTACTCATGTGAGGACATGGGGCAAGGAACTCTGGGAAGGCGGGATGACCCATAATGCCATGCATGCAGCCAATCAGCAGCCAGCCAGCCTGGTCATGTCACAGCCCTATAAATACGGCGGCCACCTTAGTCTGCCATTCACTATCGTACTTTGTTCAGGGACTGACGTGTATACAGGCGCTAGGGAGAGTGAAAGAAAAACTCATTGTAAAAAAAAAAAAAAGGAAATAGGCTATTTACTAGTGCAGGGAAAGGACAGTGAGAGGAATCATTTCAGAGGCAGGGAGAGACGTGTGCAGATGCTAGG
Source organism: Bufo gargarizans (assembly GCF_014858855.1). Lineage (NCBI taxonomy): Eukaryota > Metazoa > Chordata > Amphibia > Anura > Bufonidae > Bufo > Bufo gargarizans. The sequence continues at coordinate 157,725,298 of NC_058088.1, forward strand.
GAGAGTCATTGGAAAATCCTCATTGTGAAAAAAAGTGATTCATAAGTGCAGGGAAACATTACTTGGGGATCCAGATAGTCTCATAATACAGCTCTGTCATTCCAGCAATTAGTTATTGGGGTGCTATGTTGAAAAGCCTTTAGTGGCTTTTATCTGTGGAAAAAGATAAATATATACGCAGGTCACTTTTGCTGTTAACTGCGCGATATCATTTAGTGGCCTATTTCCGTACAATACGGGAAATATTTACGCAGTTTAGTTTTGTTGTTATTTGCGCTAAAAGCGTTTATTGTCATATTTCACTACAATATGAGAAAAATAGACTAAGTTCATATTTCCATATTTTTTTTTAAAATACGAGAAATATATACGCAGTTTACTTTTGCTTTTATTTACACTGAAATCGTTTTGTTGCTAATTTCAAATCCTTTTATTTAGTTCAGCTGAAAGTGCCAGTGCCAGGCCCTGTACACAGGAGTGTCAGAGGTGTAAATGATTCTGGAGCAGGCACAGGTCGCAGCAGAGTAAGGGGGCATGGCAACAGTGGTTTCTTCCCGAGGCCTCAGGTCCACAATCATGTCAGCTAGCGGTCATGTGCGTGTCTTGACCAGCAACTCAGCGGTTCTTGATTGGTTGACTGAGTCTTTGACTTTGTCGCAAGTGACAACAGCACCAGCAGCCTGATTCTAGAGTCGCTGATGAGCAGCTTTCTTCACCCGCATAGTGAAGAAAATACTCACCAGCAGGTAGACCTGGAGCAGGACCTAAACCAGCAGGTGGTGGCATACTTTGACAGCACCCTGCCAGCCGTCATAGAAGATCCGCTGGACTACTGGGCAGCAAAACTGGATTTGTGGCCGCAACTGGCCGAGTTTGCCCTGGAAAAGCTGTCCTGCCCGGCCAGTAGTGTGGCATCAGAGTTGGTGTTTAGTGCGGCGGGGGCCATAGTTACCCCAAGAAGAACTTGCCTATCCACCCAAAATGTGTAGAGATTTACTTTTGTCAAGATGAATCAGGCGTGGATCAGCCAGGATTTCCACCCACCAATGCCTAATGCATCAGATTAGATCATCCATCTCCACAGTATGTCGCCGTGCCACTCTGTGGTACCATGCTGCTGCTGCTGTTGCTGCCATGTCCACACTATGTCACCATGCCATTCAGTGGCCTCCTGATGCTGCCATCTCCACACTATGTCACTGTTCCACTTTGTGGCCTCCTGATGCTGCCATGTCCACACTTTGTCACCTTGCCACTCTGTGGTATCATGCTGCTGCTGTTGTTGCCATCTCCACGCTATGTCACCTTGCCACTCTGTGGCCTGATGCAGCCATGTCCACACTGTCACCATGCCACTCTGTGGTATCGTGCTGCTTATGTGGTTGCCATCTCCACACTATGTCATCTTGCCAATCTGTGGCCTACTAATGTTTCCATCTACACACTATGTCACCGTGACACTCTGTGGCCTAATCATACTGCTGCTGTCACCTCCACACTTTGTCATTGTGCCCTTCTGTGGCCTCCTGATGCTGCCGCCACCTCCAGACCATGCCATTGTACCACTTGGTGGTATCCTCATGTTGCTTCCACCTCACCACTATGTCATAGGGCCACTCTGGTGACTTCTAATGCTGTTACCACCCTCCCCACCATATGACGGGATTGGTATTGTCCTCGTTTGGCCTTCTTGAAATCACCATTTATTTAACTTTTCTTCTCGGTCAGAAGGAAAAATGAGTAGGGATGAGCGAACCCGAACTGTATAGTTCGGGTTCGTACCGAATTTTGGGGTGTCCGTGACACGGACCCGAACCCGGACATTTTCGTAAAAGTCCGGGTTCGGGTTTGGTGTTCGTCGCTTTCTTGGCGCTTTTTGAAAGGCTGCAAAGCAGCCAATCAACAAGCGTCATACTACTTGCCCCAAGAGGCCGTCACAGCCATGCCTACTATTGGCATGGCTGTGATTGGCCAGTGCAGCATGTGACCCAGCCTCTATTTAAGCTGGAGTCACATAGCGCCGCCCATCACTCTGCTCTGATCAGTATAGAGAGAGGTTGCAGCTGCGACGTTAGGGCGAGATTAGGCAGTGATTAACTCCTCCAAAGGACTTCATTCAGAGATCGATCTGCAGCTGTGGATGATTGAACTGCTGCTATTGAATTGCTCACTGTTTTTAGGCTGCCCAGAGCGTTTTTCAGTCACTTTTTTCTGGGGTGATCGGCGGCCATTTTGTGTCTTGTGGTGGGCCAGCACAAGCTGCCAACAAGTGCATTTAACCCTCAGTAGTGTGGTTGTTTTTTGGCTAAATCCTACATCAGGGTCAAGCTGTCACACCAAGTGCATTTAACCATCAATAGTCTGGTTATTTTTTGGCCATATACTACATCAGGGGCATTTAACCCAGTCTAATTCTGTCCGTAAACGTATACCTGTCACCCAGCGCCTAAATAATAGGCCTCAAATTTGTAGTCAGCTAAATCTGTGGTTATTGCTGTGGCTGGGCGAGTTATTTAGTGTCCGTCAAAGCACAGTTTTTTTTTCTGGGTTGAAATACAATTCCCAATTTAGCAATTCTCTAAATTAGTGGTTTCTGCTGTATCAGGCCTACTTTAAATTTATCCCTAAAAGGGAATATTAGATTCAAGGTGCTGATAGGGTCATTCTCAATAACTTCACACACACGCTACTGTGCATATCCCAGTCTAATTCTGTCTGTAAACGTATACCGTATTTTTCGCCCCATAAGACGCACTTTCCCCCCCAAAAAAATCGGGGGGAAATGCCCCTGCGTCTTATGGGGCGAATGCTGACAATTTAACATCGCTGGATGCGATGTAGAGTGAGCGGGGGCCGGGGGAGGGACTGGGAGGAGTTGCTGGGGGCCGGGAATAGCAGCGGGCGGTGCAATCAATGTACTATAGCCCCGCCGCTCCGGTATACTAATATTAAATGTCTTATTCAATTAAAATGTATTAGATATGCCCCCTCACTCCTAAATTGCTAATCGTACCTTACATCCTATTCCTAGGTTCGGTAATGCAGGCCGGGCGGGTGGCAGTGTAACTCCTTGATGTCACGTTCCTGCGCCGCCTACTTTATGAATGAAGCAGGCGGCGCAGGCAAGTGACGTCAGTGAGTGACGCGCCGGCCGCCCGGCCTGCATTACAGAACCTAGGAATAGGATGTAAGGTACTATTAGGAATTTAGGAGTGAGGGGGCATATCTAAAACATTTTAATTGAATAAGACATTTAATATTAGTATACTGGGGGCGGCAGAGGCGGGGGCGGCGGCGGAGGGGGGGGCGGGTGTTCGAGCTGATCCGTGGATAGCACAGTCAAGGGGGGGGGCTGTGGATGCCACTGTTATGGGCTGGGGGGCTGTGGATGGCACTGTTATGGGGTGGGGGGTCTGTGGATGGCACATATATAACAGTGCCACCCACAGATCCCCCCTGTAACAGTGCCATCCACAGATCCCCCCTGTAACAGTGCCATCCACAGATCCACCCCTGTAACAGTGCCATCCACAGATCCCCCCTGTAACAGTGTGTCAGTCATCGACAGATCCCCCCCATAACAGTGTCCGTCATCCACAGATCCCCCCCATAAAAGTGTTCGTCATCCACAGATCCCCCCCATAACAGTGTCCGTCATCCACAGATCCCCCCAATAACAGTGTCCGTCATCCACAGATCCCCCCATAACAGTGTCCGTCATCCACAGATCCCCCCATAACAGTGTCAGTCATCCACAAATCCCCCACATAACAGTGTCCTTCACAGATCCCCAGTAATAGTGCCACCCACAGACCACTATTAGTTCCAAACCCGCCAAAAGCACACCTTTTGGTTAAAAATAATTTTTTTCTTATTTTCCTCCCCAAAAACCTAGGTGCGTCTTATGGGCCGGTGCGTCTTATAGGGCGAAAAATACGGTACCTGTCACCCAGCGCCTAAATAATAGGCCTCAAATTTGTAGTCAGCAAAATCTGTGGTTATTGCTGTGGCTGGGCGAGTTATTTAGTGTCCGTCAAAGCACAGTTTTTGTTCTGGGTTGAAATACAATTCCCAATTTAGCAATTCTCTAAATTAGTGGTTTCTGCTGTATCAGGCCTACTTTAAATTTATCCCTAAAAGGGTATATTAGATTCAAGGTGCAGATAGGGTCATTCTCAATAACTTCACACACACGCTACTGTGCATATCCCAGTCTAATTCTGTCTGTAAACGTATACCTGTCACCCAGCGCCTAAATAATAGGCCTCAAATTTATAGTCCGCTAAATCGGTGGTTACTGCTGTGCCTGTATTAGTGTAATACGGTACCTAAATAGATAGCCAGATAGTGTTAGGTGTCTTAAAAAAAAGGCCTGAATTTGAATTCAATACATTGGGCCAAATAATATTTTTGTTGTTGTGGTGAACGATAACAATGAGGAAAACATCTAGTAAAGGACGCGGAAGCGGACATGGTCGTGGTGGTGTTAGTGGACCCGCTGGTGCTGGGAGAGGACGTGGCCGTTCTGCCACAGCCACACGTCCTAGTGTACCAACTACCTCAGGTCCCAGTAGCCGCCATAATTTACAGCGATATTTGGTGGGGCCCAATGCCGTTCTAAGGATGGTAAGGCCTGAGCAGGTACAGGCATTAGTCAATTGGGTGGCCGACAGTGGATCCAGCACGTTCACATTATCTCCCACCCAGTCTTCTGCAGAAAGCGCACAGATGGCGCCTGAAAACCAAGCCCATCAGTTTGTCACATCACCCCCATGCATACCAGGGAAACTGTCTGAGCCTCAAGTTATGCAGCAGTCTCTTATGCTGTTTGAAGACTCTGCTGGCAGGGTTTCCCAAGGGCATCCACCTAGCCCTTCCCCAGCGGTGGAAGACATAGAATGCACTGACGCACAACCACTTATGTTTCCTCATGATGAGGAAATGGGAATACCACCTCAGCACGTCTCTGATGATGACGAAACACAGGTGCCAACTGCTGCGTCTTTCTGCAGTGGGCAGACTGAACAGGAGGTCAGGGATCAAGACTGGGTAGAAGACGATGCAGGGGACGATGAGGTCCTAGAACCCACATGGAATGAAGGTTGTGCCACTGACTTTCAGAGTTCGGAGGAAGAGGCAGTGGTGAGACCGAGCCAACAGCGTAGCAAAAGAGGGAGCAGTGGGCAAAAGCAGAACACCCGCCGCCAAGAGACTCCGCCTGCTACTGACTGCCGCCATCTGGGACCGAGCACCCCAAAGGCAGCTTTAAGGAGTTCCCTGGCATGGCACTTCTTCAAACAATGTGCTGACGACAAGACCCGAGTGGTTTGCATCAGAGCCTGAAGCGAGGCATTAACGTTCTGAACCTTAGCACAACCTGCATGACCAGGCACCTGCATGCAAAGCATGAACTGCAGTGGAGTAAACACCTTAAAAACAAGGAAGTCACTCAGGCTCCCCCTGCTACCTATTCTGCTGCTGCCGCCTCTGCCTCTTCTGCTGCTGCCACCTCGGCCTCTTCCCCCACCTCTGGAGGAACGTTGGCACCTGCCGCCCAGCAAACAGGGGATGTACCACCAACACCACCACCTCCGTCACCAAGCATCTCAACCATGTCACACGGCAGCGTTCAGCTCTCCATCTCACAAACATTTGAGAGAAAGCGTAAATTCCCACCTAGCCACCCTCGATCCCTGGCCCTGAACGCCAGCATTTCTAAACTACTGTCCTATGAAATGCTGTCATTTAGGCTGGTGGACACAGACAGCTTCAAACAGCTCATGTCGCTTGCTGTCCCACAGTAGGTTGTTCCCAGCCGCCACTACTTCTCCAAGAGAGCCGTGCCTTCCCTGCACAACCAAGTATCCGATAAAACCAAGTGTGCACTGCGCAACGCCATCTGTGGCAAGGTCCACCTAACCACAGATACGTGGACCAGTAAGCACGGCCAGGGACGCTATATCTCCCTAACTGCACACTGGGTAAATGTAGTGGCGGCTGGGTCCCAGGCGGAGAGCTGTTTGGCGCACGTCCTTCCGCCACCAAGGATCGCAGAGCAACATTCTTTGCCTCCTGTTGCCACCTCCTCCTACTCAGCTTCCTCCTCCTCTTCTTCCACCTGCTCATCCAGTCAGCCACACACCTTCACCACCAACTTCAGCACAGCCCGGGGTAAACGTCAGCAGGCCATTCTGAAACTCATATGTTTGGGGGACAGGCCCAACACCGCACAGGAGTTGTGGCGGGGTATAGAACAACAGACCGACGAGTGGTTGCTGCCGGTGAGCCTCAAGCCCGGCCTGGTGGTGTGCGATAATGGGCGAAATCTCGTTGCAGCTCTGGGAATAGCCGGTTTGACGCACATCCCTTGCCTGGCGCATGTGCTGAATTTGGTGGTGCAGAAGTTCATTCACAACTACCCCGACATGTCAGAGCTGCTGCATAAAGTGCGGGCCGTCTGTTCGCGCTTCCGGCGTTCACATCCTGCCGCTGCTCGCCTGTCTGCGCTACAGTGTAACTTCGGCCTTCCCGCTCACCGCCTCATATGCGACGTGCCCACCAGGTGGAACTCCACCTTGCACATGCTGGACAGACTGTGCGAGCAGCAGCAGGCCATAGTGGAGTTTCAGCTGCAGCACGCACGGGTCAGTCGCACTGCGGAACAGCACCACTTCACCACCAATGACTGGGCCTCCATGCGAGACCTGTGTGCCCTGTTGCACTGTTTCGAGTACTCCACCAACATGGCCAGTGGCGATGACGCCGTTATCAGCGTTACAATACCACTTCTATGTCTCCTTGAGAAAACACTTAGGGCGATGATGGAAGAGGAGGTGGCCCAGGAGGAGGAGGAGGAGGAGGAGGAAGAGGGGTAATTTTTAGCACTTTCAGGCCAGTCTCTTAGAAGTGACTCAGAGGGAGTTTTTTTGCAACAGCAGAGGCCAGGTACAAATGTGGCCAGCCAGGGCCCACTACTGGAGGATGAGGAGGACGAGGATGAGGAGGAGGTGGAGGAGGATGAGGATGAAGCATGGTCACAGCGGGGTGGCACCCAACGCAGCTCGGGCCCATCACTGGTGCGTGGCTGGGGGGAAACGCAGGACGATGACGATACGCCTCCCACAGAGGACAGCTTGTCCTTACCTCTGGGCAGCCTGGCACACATGAGCGACTACATGCTGCAGTGCCTGCGCAACAACAGCAGAGTTGCCCACATTTTAATGTGTGCGGACTACTGGGTTGCCACCCTGCTGGATCCACGGTACAAAGACAATGTGCCCACCTTACTTCCTTCACTGGAGCGTGATAGGAAGATGCGCGAGTACAAGCGCACGTTGGTAGACGCGCTACTGAGAGCATTCCCAAATGTCACAGGGGAACAAGTGGAAGCCCAAGGCCAAGGCAGAGGAGGAGCAAGAGGTCGCCAAGGCAGCTGTGTCACGGCCAGCTCCTCTGAGGGCAGGGTTAGCATGGCAGAGATGTGGAAAAGTTTTGTCAACACGCCACAGCTAACTGCACCACCACCTGATACGCAACGTGTAAGCAGGAGGCAACATTTCACTAACATGGTGGAACAGTACGTGTGCACACCCCTCCACGTACTGACTGATGGTTCGGCCCCATTCAACTTCTGGGTCTCTAAATTGTCCACGTGGTCAGAGCTAGCCTTTTATGCCTTGGAGGTGCTGGCCTTCCCGGCGGCCAGCGTTTTGTCTGAACGTGTATTCAGCACGGCAGGGGGCGTCATTACAGACAAACGCAGCCGCCTGTCTACAGCCAATGTGGACAAGCTGACGTTCATAAAAATGAACCAGGCATGGATCCCACAGGACCTGTCCATCCCTTGTGCAGATTAGACATTAACTACCTCCCCTTAACCATATATTATTGTACTCCAGGGCACTTCCTCATTCAATCCTATTTGAAACCTGATATGAAAACTGATTCTCTGCTGACATGGAGCCAGATTCTCTGTTACGGGACATCTCTCCTCTGCCTGGGTGCCGGGGCCTAAATTTATGACAATGGACTGTTACAGTGGTGGGTGACGTGAAGCCTGATTCTATGCTATGACATGAAGACTGATTCTCTGGTGACATGAAGCCAGATTCTGTGTTATGGGACCTCTCTCCTCTGCCTGGGTGCCAGGGCCTAAATTTATGACAATGGACTGTTACAGTGGTGGGTGACGTGAAGCATGATTCTCTGCTATGATATGAAGACTGATTCTCTGCTTACATGAAGCCAGATTCTCTGTTACGGGACCTCCCTCCTCTGCCTGGGTGCCGGGGCCTAAATATCTGAGAATGGACTGTTCCAGTGGTAGGTGACGTGAAGCCAGATTCTCTGCTATGGGACCTCTCTCCAATTGATATTGGTTAATTTTTATTTATTTTTATTTTTTATTCATTTCCCTATCCACATTTGTTTGCAGGGGATTTACCTACATGTTGCTGCCTTTTTCAGCCCTCTAGCCCTTTCCTGGGCTGTTTTACAGCCTTTTTAGTGCCGAAAAGTTCGGGTCCCCATTGAGTTTAATGGGGTTCGGGACGAAGTTCGGATCGGGTTCGGATCCCGAACCCGAACTGTGGTGAAACCAACCTCGCCACTGGGTTTTGGAGAGGCTTGTTTAAAAGCCTCTTGCCTCAGGATTATGGCCCATAGTAACTTTAAAGGAGAAGACAGACCAGCCGCACAGCTTAAATCTGTCTGTGGAATTGTATTTTATGTTATTATGCGTTCGGTTAAATTGTATGTTATGTGAGGGTACCCAGATAGCTAATATTATTGTATTCGTGTATTCTGAGTGCCATTCACCTAATGATATGCACTCAGACTTGAGCTATCTGGGGATATGTTAAATGTCTGTGTTTGCTGTGGGGGTGTGCCAGTGTGTGTTTAAATGGTGATGTCTGTCCTGTTGTCTCCACATGTGTATTGGTAATCTCCCTTTGTCCTGAGAGATATTTGGATTGCCTTCGGTTGTCTCAGGGACAGAGAGGAGGAAACCATGATGCATTGTGGGGATATGTTGTATCTGTCCTGTGTCGCAGTCTCCCTTTTGGTCCTCTGGAGGCGTGAACGATTGGTTGCTGTATTTACATTGTATGTGTTGTAAATTACTGATTGGTTGTATTTAAAAACCCTGTGGGCGGACCTGTATTTGCAACAACTGTAATAAAAACCAGGCTGGGTGTGCCCGCACGTCAGACCACTGTTTGACCCTCAAGACGGAGCCTTGTCTCGTTATTGGGGGGATTCCCTGTATGCTGTTGGAGACTGATTGCCAGGAGTGTAAGCTGACTGATACGCTTTTCCTGTTCGTCTGCCAGCAGCTATTCGCGAGGTTCCAGTTTGGAGTGCTATTTTGTATCCAGTTCGGGAGGTTGGTGTTCTGCAGTAGCTGTGCCTGTCTCTCAGAAAAGGGCATATCGCCTAAACGGATTTTAACCCCTTGTCTGCTGAAACGGTCCGTTACATTGGTGGCAAGCAGCGGGATCGTACCTACAGCCAGAAGGTCAGCTACAGGAGACACCATTTCTGTGGATTCTACAATTTAAGGGCAACGCATGTCCCAGTACAGTGACCCTAAAAGCAACAGGATGGAACCAGCAGTGTTATACGAGGAGGAGGACCTGGATGGCCGGGATGCATTAAGGAAAGGCATCTGGTACCATGCCCTGGATAATGTACAATACCAGCGGGGTGAGAGTCTCCCCAGTGAAGAGCAGCGGTTGCAGAAGCAAGTGGCCCTGCGGATGCCCTTCCTGGGAGAGCAGCCCCTGGAGGAATGGGTGAAGGAACTAGAGCACCGGGTATGGCAGGAGCTATGGCTGGAGGATGCCTACCAGGTGCTCTGGTGTTTTTTTGGCACAGTATATACCCTGGACAGCTGAGCATGACAAGCCAGAGGGAGAGGAGTTTGATGGTCCTGGCTTGTTATGGGAGTCCTTTGCAGAGCCTGACTTCGGGAGCCCTGCACAGTCCAGACTTCAGGACATTTTCTATGAGAGGGAGGCTAGGCATGAGTGGGATGACCCCCATGAGGTAGAGCATGACCTGGCTCACCTAGCAACCCTGGAGTGGGAACTGGAGCAGGACTACCAAGATCTCTTCCACTCCATTGGGAAGGCTCAGCAGGACAGTAAGGTGACAGACCCAGGTCCAGACCCATTCAGCTGGGCAGATATTGTAGAGTGTTACTGGGAAGGACCCCAGGTGGCCGGTAGAGATGGGACCGAGGTCTCTCCACCGGTCCTGCAGGGAATTGGGAGCCTAGACTCCATTCCCCAGCGGCAGGCTGAGTTACAGGGGGCAGAGGTAGTTGTTCCTGCCCCCCAGCAGCAGCATGATTTTTGGGGAATTGGGAGCCCAGTCTCCATTCCTCAGCGGCCGTGTGATGTACAGGGAATTGGGAGCCCAGTCTCCATTCCCCAGCAAACAACCAATTTATGAAAAATTACTTTATTGTTGCATGATAAATATTATTGTATAATACCATTAAAAAGGGTAGGGAACATAAAAACACCATCCTGGCATACTATAGATCCCAAAACACAAGTAAAGTGCATGCAATCTAGGATTCATTCATAATCAAGTTCATAATAATAATAGATTATCAAGGCAAGCCCTCTGCAACAAATGACATAAAAAGGACAACAGATGGCAGCAACACTAGAGGTGCAGAAGTCTTCATATAAAGTGCCTGGTGGCTAGGGTACATACCATCTGAATCATGGTTAAACGTGACCTAATGTCATACAAACAAACTAAAAGTTGGGATACCATACAGATGCAAAGGACTCACCTAACAAGAATGGGATCAGATTACCGGGATGGCGTTACCCCGACCCGCGTTTCAGCGTGCCTTCGTCCGGGGGTGTATAAGCGTTTAATAGAACAGGTTCTGTAGACATCTATGTGGAATCAGCTGACGAGGGTGTAAAAGGAGTGCGTTTCTTCTTGGCGCTAACATCGACCTGTAAGGCTGAGATAATACTTGAGTTATTTGGTCAGTTTTGACCCTGTGACTGCCCAAATAAGTGAAGTGTGCAGTGATTCTAAGAGTGACGCCTGTCATCTGCATGTTATACTGATTTACAGTATTATTTCACTACCCCAGCACACTCCCTGTGCGTGTTACTGCAAGGCACAGTGTGCGAGGAAGGAAATGATAGCGGCACTCACCCGAATGTAGCAAGCAATTTCTTTAATCCTTGAAAAACATATACAAGGTAACAGCAGGCTGGGGCGGATACAGGCGTGTGCGTGCTGAGTGGTCAGCTGGCGACGGCCGTTTTGCGCACCTCGTGCTTTCTATGGCCTATGACCTCATCACGTCACCTGTATGCTTCCTTATAACAAGTATCCAGCTATCCAGGTAAGTCTCCGAAGCTGGAGTTAATCAGTAATCAGACTCTGAAACAGCGGCTGAAACAAAGTATACAGATAATCGGACATACAGGTCCTTCTAAAAAAATTTGCATATTGTGATAAAGTTCATTATTTTCTGTAATGTACTGATAAACATTAGACTTTCATATATTTTAGATTCATTACACACAACTGAAGTAGTTCAAGCCGTTTATTGTTTTAATATTGATGATTTTGGCATACAGCTCATGAAAACCCCAAATTCCTATCTAAAAAAATTAGCATATCATGAAAAGGTTCTCTAAACGAGCTATTAACCTAATCATCTGAATCAACTAATTAACTCAAAACACCTGCAAAAGATTCCTGAGGCTTTTAAAAACTCCCAGCCTGGTTCATTACTCAAAACCGCAATCATGGGTAAGACTGCCGACCTGACTGCTGTATAGAAGGCCATCATTGACACCCTCAAGCAAGAGGGTAAGACACAGAAAGAAATTTCTCAACGAATAGGCTGTTCCCAGAGTGCTGTATCAAGGCACCTCAGTGGGAAGTCTGTGGGTAGGAAAAAGTGTGGCAGAAAACTCTGCACAACGAGAAGAGGTGACCGGACCCTGAGGAAGATTATGGAGAAGGACCGATTCCAGACCTTGGGGGACCTGCGGAAGCAGTGGACTGAGTCTGGAGTAGAAACATCCAGAGCCACCGTGTACAGGCGTTTGCAGGAAATGGGCTACAGGTGCCGCATTCCCCAAGTCAAGCCACTTTTGAACCAGAAACAGCGGCAGAAGCGCCTGACCTGGGCTACAGAGAAGCAGCACTGAACTGTTGCTCAGTGGTCCAAAGTACTTTTTTCGGATGAAAGCAAATTTTGCATGTCATTCGGAAATCAAGGTGCCAGAGTCTGGAGGAAGACTGGGGAGAGAGAAATGCCAAAATGCCTGAAGTCCAGTGTCAAGTACCCACAGTCAGTGATGGTCTGGGGTGCCATGTCAGCTGCTGGTGTTGGTCCACTGTGTTTTATCAAGGGCAGGGTCAATGCAGCTAGCTCTCAGGAGATTTTGGAGCACTTCATGCTTCTATCTGCTGAAAAGATTTATGGAGATGAAGATTTGATTTTTCAGCACGACCTGGCATCTGCTCACAGTGCCAAAACCACTGGTAAATGGTTTACTGACCATGGTATTACTGTGCTCAATTGGCCTGCCATCTCTCCTGACCTGAACCCCATAGAGAATCTGTGGGATATTGGGAAGAGAAAGTTGAGAGACGCAAGACCCAACACTCTGGATGAGCTTAAGGCCGCTATCGAAGCATCCTGGGCCTCCATAACACCTCAGCAGTGCCACAGGCTGATTGCCTCCATGCCACGCCGCATTGAAGCAGTCATTTCTGCAAAAGGATTCCCGACCAAGTATTGAGTGCATAACTGAACATAATTATTTGAAGGTTGACTTTTTTTGTATTAAAAACACTTTTCTTTTATTGGTCGGATGAAATATGCTAATTTTTTTAGATAGGAATTTGGGGTTTTCATGAGCTGTATGCCAAAATCATCAATGTTAAAACAATAAAAGGCTTGAACTACTTCAGTTGTGTGTAATGAATCTAAAATATATGAAAGTCTAAAGTTTATCAGTACATTACAGAAAATAATGAACTTTATCACAATATGCTATTTTTTTTTGAAGGACCTGTAATATCATCCCTGACATCCCTGACATTTAGGGGATGCTGGTACAGGCAGATCCATGGTACGGCCATGGGCACACCTGCGTCTTGCACTTTTTCTAATTTGTTTTTGTCTGTTTTTGAGGACCGTTATGTTTACTCCACTTCAAATCCGTATCTTAGATACATTAAATTATTTTTGCGCTACGTGGATGATGTCTTCATGGTGTGGCAGGGTCCGAGGCAGGTATGTGAGGACTTTGTGCGTTTCCTTAATGACCATAATGACATGAATGTGAGATTCACCATGAATTTTGGAGGTGAAGCATTAAAATTCCTTGATGTCTTGGTCACTATAGAGAATAGCACAATAGTCACCACGGGCTATCGCAAACCCACCGCCACTAACTTTGAGCAGCTTCTCCTTTGTGCTGAAGCTAGTTAGGCGACATATTATGTCTCTTGGTGCTTCTTGAGGTTTAGGGGGAGGACGCAACGCTCTGTGGGCCCTGTCCATAGTGAAGTCATCCGTGGCGTCCGGGCCTAGGATTTTGTGAAAAATTTCCACCATTGATGCCATGATGGCGTCTGATGGCAGAGTCTCCGGTACTCCTTTTATGTGCAAATTAGTTTTTGAGGGTCACTAGCAGGCTATTAATCATAATTTTTCAAGGGTGCATGATGCCCTCATGTATAATAAAGAGTGCATTGAAGTGCCGTTTCCTTGTCATTTTTGGAAGCCCTTTCTCTTAGTGCATAGGCTTTATGAGTGTAGGAGTCCCACTACCTGAACAATTGTACCACAATGTGAATAAGGCCCTCCATTATGTGTTATATAGGTTGTATCAGAGTGCCTCTTCCTTGTAATTTCTGGCAGCACTTGCACTTTATATACAAGTAAATATACAGGAAAGAATGTTTACTTACAATGTTTCCTCTAAAATCTATTTTATCTTAGTTTTTTTGCATATTATTGTCTGTCTGTAAAAGTGGCATACTACTCGGACAATATCATTCCCAGCAGCGACCTGGGATTTCAAGATGTATTCAGACATCCTCCCCATGCTGTTCCCGAACCATTTTGGTGGTGTTTCCATCCATTTCTGACCTTTTCCTATGAACCAGACACCCTCCCCTCTTCAGAGCAGAGGGAGCCTGGTTTAATGCTCGGGTTCCCCCATTGACCTCCATTGTGCTCGGGTGCTCGATAGAGCACCCGAGCATCCCGAGGTGTTCGACCCAAACACCCGAGCAATTTGGTGCTCGATCAACACTATGGAGAGTGTGAAAGCTTTATTGTCTTCCAACATTTGGGGGTTACTATAACTCCTTATGTCCTTATTGTCCTCCATTAGATATTCAGTCCATGAATGCAATGAACCCAAAAGGTCTGAGGGGCACATTCCTTAAGAGATGTAGAAGGACATAAATCCATGAGAAACATTAATTTCTGATTTAAGTGTGTCAAAGGTGGTAATGAGCTTGTATTCCCAGACTCTCCTATCCTGCTGAGATTTGAAATGTCCTTTTAATGTCAGGACTTTCATGTCTGTGATGTGGTAATTGCTTCACAAGTGTTTTGGTACAGGCAGATTTTTTCCTTTCTTCTTTTGTTGTGTTTTGATGAAAGTTTATTTTTATTCTAAACTTTTGGCCCGTCTCTCAGTGGAACATACAAATAAATACACCAAATTTGGTATAGTGCAGGTTAAGGTATCTGTGATCTTGTGTCCAAAAGTTTATTTCAGTAAAAGCGTAGTTGAATGGTAGATTAATTGTAGGATGAAACTAATTGAAGTGCTCATGGATTCCCATCACTGCACACCAGCCCAGGGAACTTCAGAATCATGACTACAACTACTACTACTACACCCATCTGGTATTCCACACACACACACACACACACAGGGCCAGCCTTTTGGGTGTGCGAGCTGTGCGGCCATGGCAACAGGGGCACCCAGCTGCCGACACAGCTAGCAGTCAGTCTCTTACAGCAGGCCGGCCTGAGATTGTGTGAGGCGAGCCTAGCGAGCTGAGCCACTGCAGCTGCCAGGTCAGCGTGGAGGAGGAGCTTAGGGGGCGCAGGCGCAGCGTCTAAGTATTGCGCCTTCACAGAGAGCCGCGGAAGCATCCACTCAATGTGTGAGGGCGGCGGCCGGTGCTCTGCAGACAGGGAGGGAGCAGAAGACTTCAAATAGTGAGTACCTGTTCTTATTGTTTTTTTAACAAATATCTTTCATTAAATGGGGGCAGGATCTAATTAAGGGGGGCAGGGGACTGGATAAGGGTGACAGACACTGGGTATGATTAAGGGGGCAGGGGACTGGCTTTGGTTGACACTGGGTATAATTAAGGGGGCAGGGTACTGGCTATGGGTGACACTATGTATGATTAAGGGGGCAGGGTCTAATTGAGGGGGCAGGGGACTGGGTAAGGGTGACACTAGGTATGATTGTACTTGTTTGCACTTGCACTTAAGTTATCTGTAATAAAAAATAAAAAAAACAGTTTATTACAAAGATTGTTTTCCTCTTTGTGTATGTTCAGGTTAAAGGGGGGGGGGGGGCACAGGATTAGCTCGCACAGGGCACCTGAACACCTAAGGCCAGCCCTGCACACACATACATACACCTGTGGCCCAGTCAATGCACTTGCTCAGGCTGCATGTACTGGACATTCCCAAAAGGTGTGAAGGCTGTTGTTATTTGGCAGGTGCACCTGTATTGGACAGGGGGCAAAAACATTAAAACTTTGTCACAAAAAGAGACATAATATTTTGTGATGAACACCCTTTCCCCAAGTGGATTGAATGTGTAAATTGACATGAATTACTTTGTTAGAGTTTTTAGGCTGTGATGCCTTGCATTGCACTGGAATATACAATTTTTTTTATTTAGTAATGTCTTAAATGCCATGTATTGACCCACAGAATGAATGGCATGGGTCAGTTTTACCTCATAGAGAATGCTGTAAAAACAAAACCCATAAAACTGTGGCAGAATTGTGTTTTTTTTACAATTCCACCCCATTTGGAATTTTTCTACTACATCATATGCAATATTAAATTGTGTTATTAGAAAGTACAACTTGTCCTGCAGAAAACAAGCCCTCATACAACTATGTGAACAAAAGTAAAAAATCAATGCAGAACAAAGACTGAAAATTGCATGGTCTTGAAAGGGTTAATAGGGGGTGATTATTTAAACTAAATGAACACTTTTCCCCAAGTAGGTGAAATTTTGAAATTTACATTGTTAGATCTGATCATTTTTGGATCAAGTTTGCATGATTCAGTTTAATTATTTTTTCTCTCTCTCTCTCTCTTTTAGTTTTTAATGTTTAATGTTGGGACTGGGAATTCCTTAGATGATGGGTTTGCAGGGAACTTACCACATGCCATCAGGTCTCTACCACAATTAGGCCTGAGCTGGAGTTGCACTGTGTGAATGAACCCTTTTGATGTTGTTAAGTGATGTTTTTAGGTAAAGTGACTTTTGACCTGGAAGTGGCTCTTATGGAGCTAAAAATGTGGACTGGAGCTTGGAAGCCTTGAGAGGCAAAACTGGTCAGGGGCTTATGAGCTCCATAATGAGATGATTTTTACTATTTTATTCCATGTCTTATACAAGATGTTCATCTTGTGAGTATTTGGAATAAATGTAGCAGGTGTTTTTACCTGAAATGACTCCTCAGTTCAAGCTGACAAACAGTGATTTAAAAGCGTGAGGGGGCTGGAGTGTGGTTATCTACAGCAACTTCTGGTGATCCACATAAGTTCATAGGAGGGAACGTCAACAACAATGCTGCGAGGAGACTAGTAAGGGGCAGATCCTGCATTGTTAATGAGAAGGTTGCTCCTTTTTAATAAAGCAGGTGCACTGCTGACCATTACTACCAATGTAGAGAAGCTTTTTTATTCAAACTAACAGTGGTGTTTGGATTTTTCAGGTTCACACTTTGCATCGGTTTGGCTTTGGGCTAAACCCTAAGGGTTTTATTCTGGTAATCCCCTGGTATTAACGCTTTAACCCCTGCACAGGGATCTGACCTTCCATGTAGGGAAACAACCAGACAGCTACCTCCTGGAATAGTTCCTGGGTAGTTGGCAGCTGAATCACAGGTTTCAGGGATTATGGTGCAAGCACTACTAGCTCAAGATACTGAAAACGCACCAAAAATGCAGAAAAACCACAGGTATAATCTAAACAGGCCCTAAGAAATAAATGGAGATTTCTGAGATCCAGACATCACACTTGACGCATAGATGGTGGAAAACACAGGGTACACAGGCTGGCAGGTTGATAGTGAAGAAGCAAATGAGGCAGGCAGGCTGGACACTTGGCAAGAATACAGATGAGATATATAGACAGGGTTACCTTAAGCATAGACAGAACTGAAACTGGATAGGCAGGACAGGTAGAAACAGGAACACAGACAGGAACAAACGCTGGATAAATGCAGGTAAATCACAATAACACAAGAGTATGAGAACATCTTTGTCGTCACCAGGGAGCATAAAGCTCGGCACCACCTGACACCAGCAGCATCGTGAGTAGCATAAGTATTGGATTTGCTCAAAACTTCGGTTTAATGCTTTACTCTAAGTTTCCGTTTAGTCTAAGAACTTGGTTGCAATTAATACCTATGTACGATGTAACTAGTGTATGCGCAATTGTCCTATGGATACCAAGTTAATTATTTACACCATGTATTGGTATATATATTTCTACACGATTATAACTGTCACCTTTTCAATTGTATTGTCACACAGTTTGATAAATGCCATCTGGGCCGAAACGTCACATTTTGACGCCGCACTTAAAATAAACAGAATATCATTTGACGCATAAAGCTGGAGTTTTTCTATTTAATTTCACCCAACAATGTAACAGACAAATTAGTGAAATTTGTTAACCTGTCTAATAGGTAGAGCAGGAGTATATCACAGCCAAAAACTGGTAAATTTCACCAAACAATGTAACAGACAAATTTGTGAAATTTATTAACCTGTCTAATAGGTAGAGCAGGGGTATATCACAGCCAAAAACTGGTAAATTTCATCCGACAAAGTAAAGACAAATTTGTGAAATTTATTTACCTGTCCACTAGGTAGTGCAGGGGTATATCACAGCCAAAAATTTGGGATATGTAACCCAACAATGTATCAGACAAATTAGTGAAATGACTTAAAATACGTAAAAAATAAAATAAAAATCTTTATCTATGAGGTGGGGGTCCATATGGAGTAAGAGGTTGAGCAGGCGGTGGACGAGATAGCCAAAACTGTTTTTTTGTTTTATTTATTTAATTTTATTTATTTATTTAAATTAGGGTACACGACAAAAGAGTGGGAAATATGAAAAATACAACAATGAGCTGTAGTATAACACTGGCTGGGTAAGGCCCGCATACATGTCTATTCTGCACAAGGTACGGACAAGTCCTGTGGGATCCATGCCTTGTTCATTTTAATGAACGTGAGCTTATCCACTTTGGCTGTGGACAGGCGCCTCACACTATTTCCTGATGAAGCATTAGCGAAACGTACGTCGAGGACTACGCCAGACAGAGACAGCCCACATACCCGCCACTGGATATCGGGTAAGAAAAAGACTCGGACCGGTTCGATACATGCACTGTAGCATCACTGTGATGCACTGAATTGTTTATACGGCACAGGTCAGAGCATATGGATGTCATCTATACCCGTTATATATCCATGCCAGATGCATTTATAGTGTGAGGCAGCTGTGTTTATAGCTAGAGACAGCTTCTATATTTACATGCGGATCTAGATCCTTCATACACAGCGTCCCCACACCGAGATTGAGGGCAACAAAGTGACGTACTATCTGTTGATAGCGGTGTTATTGTGGACTGCCCCTGTAGGCACTCTGTACGGTCTCTACATCTATGTATTTGTCTGTATGTTTTTATGTCATAATAAAGATTTAATTTTATTGGGTATTATCTAGTACCGGTTCTCTTTTGTTGGTATAAATGTATTATCTTGCCCAAAATTGGTGTTTTTTTTAATACCAGAATATAACAGCACTATCTAATGCTTGTATTTCACTGTGACAAATGCAACAAGGCACCAGATGTAGGGAATTGCAACAAATTTGTATTTTTTTTAAAACCTGAATATAATTGCAGTATTTCAAGCTTGTATTTCACTGTGACAAATGCAGAAAAGGCCCCAGATGTAGGGTATTGCAAAAAAATTGTTTTTTTTAAACCCAGAATATAATTGCAGTATTTCAAGCTTGTATTTCACTGTCACAAATGCAACAAAGACCACAAATCTATTATCTTGCCCAAAATGGGTGTTTTAAGAATACCAGAATATTGCAGAGGTATATCACACTTGTATTGGACTTGATACAAATATGTTTTCACAATCAGTTGGTTGCTGCTTTATATAGGATTCTCACCCCAGGCAATATATACACAATATATCAGATAAAATGTTTTTTTCTGTGTTTGCTCTTTTATTTTGTTTTCAACAGAAGCAGAGTAACATTTGGCAGTAGGTGTGAACGTTTTCAGCTATGCAAAGCCTTCTTCAGACGCTGAGAGATAACAAAATAAAGCAATATGTAAATACTACATTAAAATAACAACATATTGTTATAAATGAAGAGGAAAAAATAATAAAAAAATAATATACGAAAATAATATAATATATATTACAGATGTTGACACAATGTAATCACGGAAATATAGATAATATCTTGTCCGGATCTCAATGTCACTGGCCTGAACTTGCATAAAATGGCTGCCGACGCCCACCTAACAGACGGATAAAAGTTATTTTTCTGTGTCATTGGGATCAGAGCAGGGTAAAAAAATTGTGTGAGGCAACAAGCACTTCTGATAACTGATTCTTTCCAATTCTCTCCCTCACACCGGCAGCATCCTCTCCCTACACTAGTAAGAGCAGAGTGACGTGCAGCGCTAAGTGACTCCAGCTTATATAGAGGCTGGGTCACAAGCCTTTCAAAAAGTGCCATTAACTCGCCAAACACCGAACCCAAACTTTTAATAAAAGTTCGGGTCCGGGGTACAAAAATCCTAAAGTTCGGTATGAACCTTTACAGTTCGGGTTTACTCAACCCTACTTATGTAGTCTTCTGTGGTCTCTCTGCATTCTTGGCTGTCACACAGCTGAGCACTGCAGATAAAGGAGCTTGAGCAACAGGGGAAAAAAATAACAATGTACACTGCGCATGCTCGCTCTGTGCAGTATAGACAGGCAAACAGCCAAGCCTTGTCCTGTGCATCAAGCCTGAGTCTAGGAAGTGGAGAGAATTAGGGACTGGACCATGGTTGGAATGGTTGTATTGGAATATTGGCGAGGTGAGTAATAAATATTATTTTGAACCCATTCTGCTCTCTTTAAAAAAAATTAATGATTCCCTTGGAAAACCTTTTAATTCATAAATAAACATTTTGCATTAACATTAAATTAAAAACTATGTTTGTTTTTCCAGTACTCCCTGAAACACAAAGAAAATGTTGTGCACAGTGTTGTCATTCAGGTCCATTATACTCTGAAAATATAAATTTATTGAAAGCCCAAAAGAAAACAGAGTTGGAATGTACTTCAGATGACCTCTTAGGTTGAGGTTAAGCAGAAGGGTGAATACTCAAGGCCAAGCTTAGGTCAATATCACATGCAGAGGAATGGAATACTTCTAGACAGCACTAAAGGTTGAGTGATATACAGGAGCATCCCAATAAATTAGAATATCATTGAAAAGTTAATTTATTTCAGTAATTCAATTAAAAAAGTGAAACTCATATATAATATACAGTTGCAAGAAAAAGTATGTGAACCCTTTGGAATGATATGGATTTCTGCACAAAATAGTCAGAAAATGTGATCTGATCAGTCACAACAATAGACAATCACAGTCTGCTTAAACTAATAACACAAATAATTAAATGTTACCATGTTTTTATTGAACACACCATGTAAACATTCACAGTGCAGGTGGAAAAAGTATGTGAACCCTTGGATTTAATAACTGGTTGAACCTCCTTTGGCAGCAATAACTTCAACCAAACGTTTCTTGTAGTTGCAGATCAGACGTGCACAACGGTCAGGAGTAATTCTTGACCATTCCTCTTTACAGAACTGTTTCAGTTCAGCAATATTCTTGGGATGTCTGGTGTGAATCGCTTTCTTGAGGTCATGATGCCACAGCATCTCAATCGGGTTGCGGTCAGGACTGGGCCACTCCAGAAGGCGTATTTTCTTCTGTTTTAGCCATTCTGTTGTTGATTTACTTCTATGCTTTGGGTCGTTGTCCTGTTGCAACACCCATCTTCTATTGAGCTTCAGTTGGTGGACAGATGGCCTTAAGTTCTCCTGCAAAATGTCTTGATAAACTTGGGAATTCATTTTTCCTTCGATGATAGCAATCCGTCCAGGCCCTGATGCAGCAAAGCAGCCCCAAACCATGATGCCCCCACCACCATATTTCACAGTTGGGATGAGGTTTTTATGTTGGTGTGCTGTGCCTCTTTTTCTCCACACATAGTGTTGTGTGTTACTTCCAAACAACTCAACTTTGGTTTCATCTGTCCATTGAATATTTTGCCAGTACTGCTGTGCAACATCCAGGTGCTCTTGTGCAAACTGTAAACATGCAGCAATGTTTTTTTTTGGACTTGAACAGCAGTGGCTTCCTCTGTGGTATCCTCCCATTAAATCCATTCTTGTTAAGTGTTTTACGTATCGTAGGTTCGCTAACAGGGATGTTAGCATATGCCAGAGGCTTTTGTAAGTCTTTACCTGACACTCTAGGATTCTTCTTCACCTCATTGAGCAGTCTGCGCTGTGCTCTTGCAGTCATCTTTACAGAACTGCCACTCCTAGGGAGAGTAGCAGCAGTGCTGAACTTTCTCCATTTATAGACAATTTGTCTTACCGTGGACTGATCAACAGCAAGGCTTTTGGAGGTACTTTTTTAACCCTTTCTAGCTTTATGCACGTCAACAATTCTTAATCGTAGGTCTTCTGAGAGCTCTTTTGTGCGAGGCATCATTAACATGTCACATCTGTGACAGGTCCCAGAAGGTCTGAAAGATTATCTATGCATTAGTAATCTGACAGCCTCTTTTGGTTTCACTTTGTCTGTGTGTTGCTGGTATGTCCACACCTCCTGTTTAGGTGTGAATCATGTGACCTCTACCACACCCTATTTAGTCTGACTTTTCCCATCACTCCTTGCTTGGGATAGCTTCATTTGGTCCTGGAAGAGCTGGAGTGTGGTTCGTGTTGAAGTCCTGTTCATCCTTCATCCTCTGAAGTTAAGTGTTCCGCTTGTCGTGTTTTGTATCCCCCCCCCCCGTTGTTTACTAGGCCTCAGTGAGACGCTAGTTCCTTCACCAGGGAAGGAACAGGTAGTCTCTGCCCAGTCATTATCTTTAGGGCATCTGAGGGTCACCAAGGTTATCTAGAGGTGCCCCTACAGAGAGGAGTTAGGGCCAGGAGCAGGGTTTTATAGGTGGTGACCCTTTTCCTTCCCTAGCGGTGAGACCTAGTGTCTTTCCCCCTTCCTTCTTTATTGTCTTTTGGTGTTCTCCCCTACTTCATCCGTGACATCACATCAGGCAATGCTTCTTGAGAAAAGCAAACCCAAAACTGGTGTGTGTTTTTTATAGGGCAGGGCAGCTGTAACCAACACCTCCAATCTCATTTCATTGATTGGACTCCAGTTGGCTGACACCTCACTCCAATTTGCTCTTGGAGATGTCATTAGTCTAGGGGTTCACATACTTTTTCCACCTGCACTGTTAATGTTTACATGGTGTGTTCAATAAAAACATAGTAACATTTAATTCTTTGTGTGTTATTAGTTTAAGCAGACTGTGATTGTCTATTGTTGTGACTTAGATGAACATCAGATCACATTTTATGACCAATTTGTGCAGAAATCCATATCATTCCAAAGGGTTCACATACTTTTTCTTGCAACTGTAGATTCATTACACACAGAGTCATCTACTTCAAGTGTTTATTTCTTTCAATGTTGATGATTATGGCTTACAGCTAATGAAAACCCAAAAGTAAGAATCTCAGAAAATTTGAATATTATAAAAGACCAATAAAAAAAAATTATGCAGAAAATGTACAGTATATGCACTCAATACTTGGTTGCTGTTCCTTTTGCGTGAATTACTGCATCAATGTGTCATGTCATGGAGGCCACCAGCTTGTGGCACTACTGAGATGTTGAGAAAGCCTAGGTTTAAGGATGAGTCAGTTTGGACCAAACCGAGTTTGGTCCGAACTTTGCTGTTTTTTAGACGGCAGATGAACAATCTTTCGGGGATTGTTTTGGACAAAATCACTAAAATGGCGCGGAGGGAGGAAGAAGAAGAGGTCTCACACGACCCTGAGAGGAAGTGGAGGGGGGGGCTTGCCCCGATTGTCTCCCAGTCTGACAGACAGTCTAAAGAAGCCAATCTGTGCTACAGCAGTCAGGGAGGGGCCCTAGCAAAATGAGCAGACAGCCATTCTGTGCTGGGCTGTGAATGAGGGTGCATGGGTGTTACAGTGTCTACCAGGAAAACAAACTTAGGGAGTCAGGGACAGTGAAAAATCAATCAGGGACAGTCAGAAACCAATCAAGCCTATTAATTGTGAGTGTACAATAAATAGAAGCAGGGTAGCTGACAGACAGGGAGAGAGAGGAGACATCCTTTTTTGTGGGGTTCAAAATATTATTACGCAATATATACATATTCAAATCCTATTCAAAACCCTATTTGGCCTATGATGGAACTTGTATGTTTCCAGCAAAGCATTACTTCCCTTTTTGTATTTGAATCATAGAAACATGTGAGAGAGAAGGACGGCACTCACCCCTTCTTTGCGCTGAATCAAATCTTCTTTATTTGCAGTGGTGAGCGGACACAAACATAGGAAAGCAACCAGGTGAATGGGCGACGGCCGTTTCGCACCTAAGTGCTTCCTCTGGCCCGTAATCAGGTGCTCAATTCACCTGGTCTTTTTAAAAACAGTCAGCCAGTGACGTGGAAATACATGCGCACAAGCGGCATTACACCTGACCGGCGCTTACCGTTGTGCGTCACTGTTAACCCCATCACAGCTGAGTGAACAAATCACATGCAACAATTAAAAACAATGTTCAAATGTCATGACACTATGAAGCGAATGCTGTGAGGGCATGAGATGTTTACAGGAATATACTCATGTCAATCTTATCATTTAACCCCAGGGGTCCCATTGCGTTGGAGCGCAATATCCATCTGCTCTCCCGTCTAAGGAGTTCTTTTTGTTTATCACCCCCCTGTGGTAAATTGTGCAAGATTTCTATACCTGCAAAGCTAAGCGCTGAACTGTCACCTGCATGTTCTTCTCTCATATGTGTAATTAAACGCATGCAGCCTCTATCTGAGGAAAATGAATTAAGATGCTCTCTTATTCTTTCATGGAGACCCCTGATAGTCTTTCCTACATAAAACCTGCCGTAACAGCATTTCAGGAGATATACAACATACCTGCTTTTGCAGGTGATAAGAGAGTTGACCTTCGATTGGGGGTTAAATCTACAACAGGAACAATGTCCACACCTGTGGTTTCCTTTCGGGCTCCAGCTATCCAGCCATGTGGCGTTTTTTTTTCTATGAATCTGCTGCGGACCAACTTGTCCCGCAAGGTGTGGCATCTCCTAAAGGCTATGATGGGTGTCGTATTGCACACCTCTTTTAGAACCTCGTCTCCTTCAAGTATGGGCCAACTGTCCCTGATGACCCTCTTGATGAGGGGGGCCATGGGTCCATACTTGAAAGAGAAGACAAAGGGGTGTGCTTCCCCCATGGAGCCCGTCTGCTGTGGGCCTACATTGTCACTGGGTAAGGACACATCTGGGGTTTTACTCGTTCGGCCTTCTTCATGGCCTGGTTAAGTAATCTGAGGTGGTACCCCCTGGCCAGTAACCTATTTTTCAAATTCTAGGGCCTGACGCTGATAGTCAGCCTCAAATTTATTGATTCGTCTCAAACGGACAAACTGGCCATAGGGTACCGCCCTCTTGACACTTGGATCGTGGTAACTGGAATAATGTAATAGAGAGTTGGTGGCCGTGGGCTTACGATAGCCCTCGGACACCAACTCCCCATCCCTTACTGAGATCTCCACATCTAGGAACTCCAGACGATCTCCCCCAAATTTATGCGTGAATGCCATATTCATGTCATTCACCTGATTAAGGTGTTGTGCAAATCTCAGGAAATCTGATTCCGTCCCTGTCCATACAATGAGTACATCGTCGATATACCTTAAATAAGTAAGGATAAATTGAGACAGTATATATATATATATATATATATATATATATATCTGTCTTCGAATCTGGCCAGATATAAATTTGCAAGTGTGCATGATACCGGCGCCCCCATAGCGGTGCCGAACTTTTGCCTGTACCACGCATCCCCAAATCTGAAGGCATTGTGCTTCAGAATAAATTCCAAAGCATCATGTATAAAATTAGTGAATACTGTGCTTTTGCCTATTTCTGACAAAATATCCGTCACTACTTTAATGCCTTCATCTTGGGGGATGCGCGTGTACAGGCTCTCTACGTCCAAGGACACTAACTGGAAGCCCTCCTGCCAAGGAAGAGACCTTAGAGTCTGGAGGAGATCCGACATGTCCCTGACATATAAGGGTATGCTAACCATGGGCCTGAGCAGCCAATCCACATATTTTGACAGGGGTTCAGAAATCTTGCACAATTTACCACAGGGGGGTGATAAACAAAAAGAACTCCTTAGACGGGAGAGCAGATGGATATTGCGCTCCAACGCAATGGGACCCCTGGGGTTAAATGATAAGATTGACATGAGTATATTCCTGTTAACATCTCATGCCCTCACAGCATTCGCTTCATAGTGTCATGACATTTGAACATTGTTTTTAATTGTTGCATGTGATTTGTTCACTCAGCTGTGACGGGGTTAACAGTGACGCACAACGGTAAGCGCCGGTCAGGTGTAATGCCGCTTGTGCGCATGTATTTCCACGTCACTGGCTGACTGTTTTTAAAAAGACCAGGTGAATTGAGCACCTGATTACGGGCCAGAGGAAGCACTTAGGTGTGAAACGGCCGTCGCCCATTCACCTGGTTGCTTTCCTATGTTTGTGCCCGCTCACCACTGCAAATAAAGAAGATTTGATTCAGCGCAAAGAAGGGGTGAGTGCCGTCCTTCTCTCTCACATGTTTCTATGTTTACTGGAAGTAACTTGCTAGTTACACGTAGGACAGAGCACCACCGGCCAGCGCTCTCAATCACACAGCAGGCACCCCAGATCTCACCCTCACTGACCTGTCCGTGACACCAGAGATTAAAGGGTTTTCGTTTCTCACTGCAGTGCCACTCCGCCTCTTTCTCTTCATATACATTTTGTATTTGAATCAATAGACACAGTGATGTTATATCACAGTGGTGGTGAACCTATGGCACGGGTGCCAGATGCGACACTTAGAGCCCTTTTTGTGGGCACCCACTCCCTGGAAAAAGTCTAGGGTGTACCAATATGTCTTACACTTTTCCTGCCATTCATCAGCTCAGCACTATGAACAGCACAGACACTGAATGTAGGTAGGTTATTATAGCTAGATGATAAAGTACATGGAAGATATACTATACTAGACTGTAGTATTCTGGTTAAATTGCCGTGTTGGCACTTTGCGATAAATAAGTGGGTTTTGGGTTGCAGTTTGGTCCCTCGGTCTGTAAAAGGTTCGCCATCACTGTTATATTGGGACATGCAATGTGTTTTATAACTGCAAAGCACGCCAGGCATAACTCCTCCATTAATATCTTATTTTGACAAGGATTATATCCCTGGGATTAAGATTTTATTTCCTGTGCTTGACACTTTTTTCCTTGAAAATCATGCTACTAATGCCTCTCAACTGTTAGTTTACGTGTATTCAGTTTCCACACAGTTCAAATTTGAGAATTCTACATGTCCTAACTTAAAGATCATAAAAATAAATAAACAAAATTTGATGGTGGGTGGTTAAATTTCTTTAAGGCACAGCAAAAATGTACTTGATTACTGAGCCAATTTTCTCACAGTCAGGCCGCATCATGCCACTAATGCCTGAGGATCCGTTTACGTGTATTCACTTTCCACACGGTTGAGATTTCTAAAAAGATTTTGTGGAGGGTGTTAACATGGTTGAAATGTTAAAATTTTTGGGGGTTGACATGGTTGAAATAAAAAAATAAAATGGAAGGTGGCATATGTACATGATTATTGTATTAATACAGACATTTTCTCACAGTCCAGACAGGCTGAATGCGATCAATAGACCTCTCCTTGCTATAAGTTCCCGATCTTGCCACTCTTGCTGTCTGTCTGCCTGCCTTCATGCCAACCATCATGTTCCCCAAAGGAACTTTTTTAACAACCTCATAACACTGTGTGTGACAGTAAACATCATCTGCCCCCGATAAGGGACAATTTTTTAAAGCTTTGGAATATTAAAAGGCATGAGACAGGGGCGTTGCTAGGTTAAAACATTCGGAGCCTGGGCCCCTGATGTTTTGTCGCAGGACCCGAATGTCCTGCCTAGCAGTTAGATACAACTATATTGCCGAGGAGGGCAATACAATTGAATTTAATTAAGTGAAAGAACTGCAGGACCTGTGGTGACATCACAGGTCATGTGACCAGTAAAACAGGCAGGGTTTGAGAAGGACCTGTGATGATGTCACCATCATGTGACCAGTGCAGGAGAGGACGGTGGTGAAGAGGATAAGACCTGGGAGAAGAAGCTGTGGTGATGTCTGCTACATGAGGAGAGGTAAGTGAAGGGAGAGGCAGAGCAATGCTGGGAGTTGTGGTTACTTAATTGGGACTGTATGTTAGGGCTGTGGGTTAGACTGTATGTTAGGGCTTATGTACATGCAACTGTGGGTTGGAGGTGGCTGGGGAGGGGGTCATGTTATTTACATGGGACTGTATGTTGATAGTGGCTGTAGGAGTGTAACAGCATCTGCTGTGCGCTGCTGTTCCCCTGCTTACCACCGCAGTCCTGGGCGCCATGTTCAGCGGTGATCTGCTGCCAGTGCTTCCCATTCGCCGCTGCAGTCCTGGGCTCTGTCTGTGTAGGTACTGTTGTACTGAGATCCACTCCGCAGTTTCCTCTCAGCCCTGGCCACAGCATGCTTGCTGCTTGTTACCGGCAACAGTTCCTTAAGGGCCTGGTCTCTGTCTGTGTAGGTACTTTTGTACTGGGATCCACTCCAGTTTCCTCTCAGCCCTGGTCACAGCATGCTTGCTGCTTGTTACCTGCAACAGTTCCTTAAGGGC
This sequence comes from Bufo gargarizans, assembly GCF_014858855.1. Classification (NCBI taxonomy): domain Eukaryota; kingdom Metazoa; phylum Chordata; class Amphibia; order Anura; family Bufonidae; genus Bufo; species Bufo gargarizans. Next base: position 157,753,703 of record NC_058088.1, read on the forward strand.
CGGCGTGCGTCACTTCCTATGCTTTATGGGTTAGATCATGTGACCTTGCAGACCAATCCTAGCCCTCCTGCACATATATAAGTGGCTCAGCCCTCTTCCCAGATGCCTCAATGTGAAGGTCCTTGTGTCCTGCTAAGGTTCCTGATTTCTGTTTGTGTTCCTCTGTTACTGACTCGTACTTGTATTCCTGGACTCTGCTACCTGTTTGATCCCTGCCTGCTTGCCTTGAGTCTCCTGTTTCCGACTTGGATTGCCTGACCTGTGCCGCCTGCGCTGACATATTGCCTGTTTGACTTCGCCTCTGCCTCATCCTTCGGTCCTGCACTGTTGCTCCTGGTTATGACTCGACCTGCTGACAATGCCTGTACCTCTGATACCTTGCTCAGGTACCTCCTGGTCTACCTGGACCAGCTGCCTCGTGTGCCAATCAACCTCAACTGGCAGAGACCTGGTGTTCCCCTTGGGAAAGTCTATCCCCACTATCAGGGGTACTGTGAAGATTGAGGGGTTCACTTAGACAACAACCTTAGAGGAGGTAGCACACGTGACACAGTGGGTTCACACCTGCTGGTTTGTGACAAAGAGGGAGTGATTTTATTTACATCGGACTGTATGTTGGAGGGGGCTGGGGAGGGATTGATGTTATTTACATTAGACTGTATGCCACTAGGGGACAGGATAGATGGTGTGATGTTATTTACATGGGACTGTATGGTAGAGGAAGGAATATAGATACAGGGGGCACTGCAGGGGGCATTATAAATACTAGTGGCACTTCAGGATGAACATTATAACAGTAGGGGGCAGTATAAATACTGGAGACATTATAGGCGTTCTTTTTACTACTGGGGGCTCTATAGGAGGGACTTATTAATCTACCTTATTTCTACTAACAGTACTATGGGGGGCCTTATTACTACTGAGGGGTCTGTAGAGATATTTTTTACCACTGGGGAATAATAGGGGCCTTATTTATACTGGTGACTCTGTGAGGATATTAATAACGATTGAGAGCTCTTCTACTAATGGGGAGCATTCTTGAAGAGTGTTATCATGGTTGGGGGCACTATAGAGGGCATTCTAGAAGGGAATTACTATTGGTGGGACTATAAGGAGCGCTATTACTATGGGGGAACTCATTTTTCTTCAGGATAGTATTTGGGGGTATTGCAGAGCACAGCGAGCAGCAGGATAACACTGTGGGGACTCCAGGTTGGGAAATGATGATAGAAATGTGAGGAAGCTAAGATGTCTGTGTGTATCACTTTGCAGATGCAGCTGAAAGAAGTTGTATGGAACAAATGGAGAAGATGATGACAGAGAAAATCTACATCAGAGGAGACGTCACCTGGGAGGCACTGGATGTGACAGGTACAGTACAGACCAAATGTTTGGACACACCTTCTCATTCAAAGAGTTTTCTTTATTTTCATGACTATGAAAATTGTAGATTCACACTGAAGGCATCAAAACTATGAATTAACACATGTGGAATTATATACATAACAAAAAAGTGTGAAACAGCTGAAAATATGTCATATTCTAGGTTTTTCAAAGTAGCCACCTTTTGCTTTGATTACTGCTTTGCACACTCTTGGCATTCTCTTGATGAGCTTCAAGAGGTAGTCACCTGAAATGGTCTTCCAACAGTCTTGAAGGAGTTCCCAGAGATGTTTAGCACGTGTTGGCCCTTTTGCCTTCACTCTGCGGTCCAGCTCACCCCAAACCATCTCGATTGGGTTCAGGTCCGGTGACTGTGGAGGCCAGGTCATCTGGCGCAGCACCCCATTACTCTCCTTCATGGTCAAATAGCCCTTACACAGCCTGGAGGTGTGTTTGGGGTCATTGTCCTGTTGAAAAATAAATGATGGTCCAACTAAACGCAAACCGGATGGAATAGCATGCCGCTGCAAGATGCTGTGGTAGCCATGCTGGTTCAATATGCCTTCAATTTTTAATAAATCTCCAACAGTGTCACCAGCAAAGCACCCCCACACCATCACACCTCCTCCTCCATGCTTCACGGTGGGAACCAGGCATGTAGAGTCCATCCGTTCACCTTTTCTGCATCGCACAATGACACAGTGGTTGGAACCAAAGATCTCAAATTTGGACTCATCAGACCAAAGCACAGATTTCCACTGGTCTAATGTCCATTCCTTGTGTTCTTTAGCCCAAACAAGTCTCTTCTGCTTGTTGCCTGTCCTTAGCAGTGGTTTCCTAGCAGATATTCTACCATGAAGGCCTGATTCACACAGTCTCCTCTTAACAGTTGTTCTAGAGATGTGTCTGCTGCTAGAACTCTGTGTGGCATTGACCTGGTCTCTAATCTGAGCTGCTGTTAACCTGCGATTTCTGAGGCTGGTGACTCGGATGAACTTATCCTCCGCAGCAGAGGTGACTCTTGGTCTTCCTTTCCTGGGGCGGTCCGCATGTGAGCCAGTTTCTTTGTAGCGCTTGATGGTTTTTGTGACTGCACTTGGGGACACTTTCAAAGTTTTACCAATTTTTCGGACTGACTGACCTTCATTTCTTAAAGTAATGATGGCCACTCGTTTTTCTTTACTTAGCTGCTTTTTTCTTGCCATAATACAAATTCTAACAGTCTATTCAGTAGGACTATCAGCTGTGTATCCACCTGACTTCTCCACAACGCAACTGATGGTCCCAACCCCATTTATAAGGCAAGAAATCCCACTTATTAAACCTGACAGGGCACACCTGTGAAGTGAAAACCATTTCAGGTGACTACCTCTTGAAGCTCATCAAGAGAATGCCAAGAGTGTGCAAAGCAGTAATCAAAGCAAAAGGTGGCTACTTTGAAGAACCTAGAATATGACATATTTTAAGTTGTTTCACACTTTTTTGTTATGTATATAATTCCACATGTGTTAATTCATAGTTTTGATGCCTTCAGTGTGAATCTACAATTTTCATAGTCATGAAAATAAAGAAAACTCTTTGAATGAGAAGGTGTGTCCAAACTTTTGGTCTGTACTGTATGTGCTGCTGTATAGCGAGTACAGCAAAATGTGGTGTGAGGGGGGAGGGGAGGTGGCAACTGAAAGAACTGGGCCAAATTGATTGGGGCTTAGGCCCAGGATCTTTTGAGACACTGGCAACTCTTCTGCCTTTTTAACCACCCTGTATGATAACACGGTCAGATGTGCATTTACCTATAGCTATTGCAGAGGGAAAAATAAATCAAAAATAATAGAAAAAAAGAGATAACAAAGGTTTGGCCCGAACCAATTTGGGTCCGAATGAAATATTTTGAAAAAATTGTTGAATCGGACCCCGAAATGAATTTCCACTGGTTCACTCATCTTAACCCAGGTGGCTTTAATAGCAGCCTTCAGCTCGTCTGCATTGTTAGGTCGGGTGTCTGACATCTTCCTCTTAACAATATTACATAGATTCTTTAAGGATTTAGGTCAGGCGAGTTTGCCTGCCAATCAAGCACATTGATGCCATGGTTATAAAACTTTTGGCAGTGTGTAGAGGTGCCAAGTCCTGCTGGAGAACAAAATCAGCATCTCCATAAAGCTTGTCAGCAGAGGGAAGCATGAAGGGATCTAAAATTTCCTGGTAGACACCTGAGCTGACTTTGGACTTGATATATCACAGCAGACCAACAACAGCAGATGACATGGCTCCCCAAACTATCACTTACTGTGAAAACTTCACACTGGACCTTAAGCAGCTTGGATTGTGTAGCTCTCCACTCTTTCTCCAGACTCTGGGAAATTGATTTCCAAATTAAATGCAAAATTAATTTTCATCTGAAAACAGGACTTTGGACCACTGAGCAATGGTCCAGTCCTTTTTCTCCTTATCCCGGGTAAGATGATTCTGACATTGTCTCTGGGTCTGAGTGGCTTGACACAAGGAATGTGACAGTTGTCCTGGATACAGTATGACTGTGTGTGGTAACTGTTGAAGCATTGACTTCAGCTGGAGTCTACTCATTGTGAATCCCTCCAACTTCTCGAATGGCCTTTTTTTATTTTACAATCCTTTCACGGATGCGGTTATTCTTGTTGCTTGCACACTTTTTTCTACCATTTTTTTTATTTTACCACCATTTGTGGCTTACCCTCCTTTTAGAGGGTGTGAATGACTGTCTTCTGTACAACTGTCAAGTCAGCAGTCTTCCCCAATCATGGGTCCTTTGTAGGTGTTTTGTGTCGATTAGCTGATTAGAGTGTAACACCATGAGTCTACAATATTGAACTTTTTCCCAATATTGTAATTTTCTGAGATTCTGGCTTTTGGGTTTTCTCTAGCAGCAAACTATAATCATCAATATTAAAAGAAATAAATGCTTGAAATAGATCACTCTGTGTGTAATGAATCTATAATATATAAGTTTCACTTTTTGAATTGAATTGAAATACTGAAATAAATAAACTTTTCAATGATATTGCAATTTATTGAGATGCAACTGTATAGCCATGGTCTCTAAAATACAACATGTCTTTCCTTTTAATGCAATATACAGATGTAGCCAGTATTATCTTGACTCCAGAGTGCACAAGATGGTCACTTTAACTGTTTTACTGTACTGTTATTTTGTAGCATTAACGTGCTAAGCCAGATAGAGCAGGCTACATCTGTAGTATAGCATATCCATATGTAAGGTAATTGCCATTGCCAAATTGCCAGAGGGGCCAATAAAACACACAGTTCCCGATATGTTGAATATTTACTCAATTAAATTAGAGTATGGATTTTCAAGGATTTCTTATCAGAGATTTTTCCTATGTAAAATCATGCTTCATGTTCATTATAACAAACAAGCTAAAGCGGTTATTCTTTATTCCAAAATATGTCTATTTTTTTCCCAGATACACCACAACTCATGGCTAATGACTATAACTGGTATTGCAGTTCATCCCCAATGAACTAAATACAGCTGAGCTGCAACACTACAAATAGCCCATGTAGTAAAATGTTGCTGTTTTTGCAAAATAAAAAAATAAAAAAGCCCTTTATGGAAAAATTAGATTTAGCTGAATGTGTTTCAAATTATTTAATCACAAATTGTGATAAATCAGGCATACCCAGGCCACTCTACCTAATCATATTCATCACACTTGATGGCCCAATATCAGTTTGAAGGTTTGGAAGTTAAACTGAAGTTAGACTGCCCTTTAACACTAAAGGTACCTTTACACGAGAAGATACTTGTACAACAGAGTGAGGAAAGAGTCGTTTCTTTGTGTAGGGAACATTTCAACAATGACCTTTTTTAGATGCAACGATTATCGTTAACAAAAGTGTAATATCGATCTCATATTCCATCATTTGAAAAGCAGACAGTTGCATTTAAACAAGGTGATGTCACGGCTGAGAGTGGGGGAAACCCTCAACCGTGCGATGTCAGTAGGATAAGGGTAGCTGCTAGGCCAGGACGACAGGATCAGGGAGCAGGTCACCTCCTAGCATGTCCCTAATTCTGACCCTGACTCCTAACCGTATGAGCCAACCCAGATGGTAGGAGGACTCATACTCCGTAACCTAGGGTCCCTACTAGCCCTCAGGAAATCCCTGGACTAGGAGCAGGGTAAGACGACCTGTTCCTCCTAGACACGGACGAACAGGAGTCTCACTGGCCAAGGAGCAAGGAGATGGGAAACATATACAGCATATGGATATGGCAGGTGAGTTAAACCAGTACTACACCTACCTGCCACAGACACGCTGACTGGAACCCATGCACAAGTACTGATGTCCACACAAACATTAAGGACACAGAACACACACAAATCACACAGGTACCCAGGACACCCATAGCTGCAATAAATATAAAGAGCATAAAAACATCTTCTTAACATCATACATATATTTTTTACCTCAAGGGTGGCCCTCACTGGATAGATGGCATACGAGACCAGGAGGATGACTCCAGCATTAAGCATGGCTGGAGTACCCCTCAGCTACAGGCATCCATCAGGAGCTAAATAGCCCAAGCAGCCACACCCACCCACACATACTAGGAAAGGAGTTAACCCTTCCAACACCAGGCAAGGTAAGTGTCACTTAAAGGGAAAATGCACACACAACTAAATCCCGTGCAAACCAAACATAGAAAGTGAACACATACAAACCCACGTTGCTAGATGCAACCGCATGCCTTGACAGCGAGCTGCCTGGCAACCAGCTCAGGCTGCTACACTGCCAACAACATCATGTTGCCAGCGGCAAGCACACGTGAGACAACATACTAACTGCCCTCACCTGCAGTAGACAACAAGCAGACCGCTGACAACTGCATGCGAGACAAAGAGTCACAACCAAACACATAGTCGTGACATGTGATAACTTGAAGTGACATGCTTAAACACAACCACAGTGTAATAATTTGTACCTTGAGGCACAGTAAGTCCATCAGTAAAGTAACGGATTAACTATGAATGTCACAGCAGTTGAACAAGAGGCATGCAGAGCTTACACTCAACCTGCTGTCTCCCTTCTGTCTCACTATGATATTCCTACAGTTTCAAAAACTCTCCTTACTATCTCCCTGCACTGTCCCTTTCCAATATTCTTTTTTAAACTGATTTCAACAACACTATCCCTAGTTCATGAGCGCTTGTCACGTCTCCCCCTATGCTCAGTTCACAGGGAAATGGCAAACACCACAAGGCATGAGGATTTTATAGCGCTGTGACATCATAGGGTGATCTGCGGATTGGCTAATTCGTTACCAAAAAGCGCAAGGAAATTCGGACTTGTTGTCAATCACACTTTTCCTAAACTTCGGATCGAATTCCACTTCAGATGCTTCGATTTGCTCAACACTAATTCTAATTTTGAGCAACTCACCTCAATTCATATTGAATGCGGATAAACAAGCATATAACTGCCCAGGACAATAGTCTTATACTGCTCTGAATACAATGACATTTTATTTTTGCTATTACTTAAAATGGCTATACCGTTCTTTGTCACTACGGTATGCACTAGTGTGTCAATGCTAAAACATTTCAGTATTACATACACTGCACTCTTTTATATGTATGAAATATCTAATAATCACACTTCACCACATCTGAATTGACATGAAAAATGAGATGCTGGAAAAAGATGCAGTCTGGAGCCTGCTTCAGGGAAGATGAAACTTAAGCCTTGCTTTTCCTAACCTAACATTTAACATTCAGAAGGAGAGTTAATTTATGTTTGGTCTACAATATAATACATAAACTCATACAATCCAAAGGCTCTGTTCTAGGCCAAACCATAGTTGCTCCGGCTTATCAGCTCCTGGAGGACTTTTTGTGTTTTCACTGCTTTCAAATATAGAGCAAGGAGTCCCCTTTGAAACAGTAAGCTGCCAAGTTTTTTGTTTAAAGGAAAAGCAATGCATGATCTTCTGGTGAAGTAGTGGAAAACATGACATCATGCCTAAGAGTTTTTCCCCTTTCCTGTTCTAATTGAGCTCAGATGTCTCAGTCTGAAGAAAGAAGTGGTCTCCTGAGGAGAAGAATGAAGGATCCCCATGGCTACTGTTTGTCTGGAGCAATGTTGACTCAGCGTACTTCCCATCCAAGTTTTAGGAAAGTCGTCTAAATCAAGAGCTGGGAATTTAATGTATGTGGAGACTTAACTACAAGGCTCAAATGGAAAGAAAAATGTACAAATGTTGGCTAAATCCACAGAGTATTTTATGTATCATATCACTTACATGTAGATCTTAATTGAGTAAGTCATTATGACTTGTCAAAGGGAATATACATTTAATAGCAAGGGTGATGATGAATATTTAAAATAAGATAAAAAGCAAATATGGCACTTGTAATGAAAATGTTACTATTACTTAAAAATGTATTATGTTGTATAAAGGATCATTTTAGCTGTTTGAAAGATGATACATTTTATTTTAGAATAGATGTAAAGGGGGAATATTAATCACCAATATTTATGTAAATATCAATAATTAATATTCATAAATAGGAGGAGCCGTCTAGTGAAGACTCCGCCTATTTATACCTTTATAATAATAATACAATACTTTCACTATACTTCGCCTTATGCTAATCACTAAACTAGCTGCATGCGCCTTACTGAACTAACCATCGCTAATAACCACACGTTACACAGATAGTTAATAATAAAACAAGATATTTATTAATACCTACAGTACTAAATACACTAACAATACAGTACTATAAATACAGCACTAAACTACACTACAGGGTTCCCAAATTCCACCCACAAAGCTATCTAATACAGTACACACACACATATATTAGCAGCCCATCCCACCTGGTTCTAATCCTATCCCTAAGGGAACAACGAGGGTTAACGTTGGCGCTGCAGGGGTGGATGCAGGCCACAGACACAGAAATACAGTCAGGGGTGCAGCAGGGCGGAGCAGGGGAACAAGGTTGGCAAGGTAGGGGTATATGCAGGAATGGGAAGGGGTAAATGTGGTTGGTACTGCAAGGGCAGATGCAATGCAGTGCCAGGGTATTTGTAGGGGTTTTCACCAACAGGGGTTGATGCTGCTGGGCAGGGAAGGGGTAAATATGGTTGGCACTGCAAGGGCAGAGATACAATGCCATGCCAGGGTATACTCAGCCATCTCCAGGGGCATATCGGCCTCTCTTCCTTCAAGGAGCTGTTCCCATGTGTATCTCATAAAGGAAACAGGTTCTTGGCAATTACGAAAGACAACTACCTTTCCCAACTGGTCCAGGACCCAACTATAGGGACAGCCATACTGAACTTAGTAGTAACCAATAGACCTGACAGAACAACAGATGTGCAGGTTGCGGGACACCTGGGAAATAGTGACCATAAAGTAATAACCTTACAATTGTAATTCAAAAGAGTGTTTCTTCAGGGAGGAACAAAAATACCGAACTTCAAAAAGCTAAATTTAGCTAACTAAGAGAGGCCATGGGCCTAATTAAATGGGACAAAGTCCTCAAAAATAAAAATACAACCTCAAAATTGGATATTTTTAAAAGCATCCTAAAATCTAATTGTCAGAGGTACATACCTTATAGGAATAAAAGGTTAAGGAAAAGAAAAAAGCAATGTGGATAAAAAGAACTGTAAAGAAAGCAATAAATGACAAAAGAAAAGCATTTAAATCATTAAAACAGGAGGGTAGCGAGGAAGCACTGAAAAAATATAAGGAAAAAAATGAATATGTAAAAAACTAATAAAAACAATAGAACTAGAGACCGAGAGATTAATTGCCAAAGAGTAGGGTTGAGCTAACCCGAACTGTAAAGTTCGGGTTCGTACCGAACTTTAGGATTTTTGGACCCCGAACATTTCTGTAAAAGTTTGTGTTCGGGTTCGTTGTTCGGCGATTTCTTAGCGCTTTTTGAAAAGGCTGCAGAGCAGCCAATCAACAAGCGTTTAACTATGTGCCCTTAGAAGCCATCACAGCCATGCCTACTAATGGCATGGCTATGATTGGCCAGTGCAGCATGTGACCCAGCTTCTATATAAGCTGGAGTCACGTAGCGCTGCACGTCACTCTGCTGTAGTGTAGGGAGAGGATGCTGCTGCTATAAGGGAGAGAATAGGACAGAATCTTTAACCCCTTAGTGACCACCCATACGTGTTTTTACAGTCACTAAGGGGCCTTGGGCTGGAGCGCCGCCTTTTTGCGACGGTACTTCAGCCCAAGTTAGCAATAAAATCAAGCGCTGTAGCTCCGTGCCCGCAGCTACCGGAGGTAGCTGAGGGCTCGGGGCAGTGATAAAAGACCGTGACAAGCGGTCTCTGATCATGTGATCGCCGTGATACACTTTATCACGGCGATCACAAAAAAAGGCCAACAGTGACTACATTTTCTCCCTCCTCTCATGTAAGAGAGAAGGGAGAAAGTCTCCGGTGCAGTGATCGGGTCCCCCAGCACTTCTGGCTTTAAGCTGGGCCCCAATTCTCACCCCCCACACACCCTTATCCTCAAGAAAGATGGCGGCCCGGTGCATGCGCAGACTGAAAAGCCGGCCGCCGCCACTCACCACCGCTCTCAGTAAGGTCTCTCTCCTCAGGAGAGGAGAGAGAAGTTCAAATTATGCCCCGATCGGGTCTTCCAGCACCTTGATCGGGGTAATATGGCCCCCAGATGTGTTAAAGTAATTAGGGCGCCCCCCCACATCTAAATAAAATTAAAAAAGTTAAACATTTTTGTAAGTGCAGCAAAAATAAAGTAAAGATGTGGAAAAATATTTCTGATACAATATTGAATAGTATTTATGTATGTATGTGAAATATTGCAGATGAAAAAAGTAAAATGTGCCGATTTTTGAAAATTTTCATAAATTTTCACTTTTTAATAAAGATACGCATATTTTATGGGTAGAATTTTACCTCCTAAGTAAAGTACAATATGTGACGAGAAAACAATGTCAGAATTACTTTGATGTGCAAAACCGTTACAAGGTTATTTTAGGCTAAAATAACACGTCAGATTTCCAAAATTTGGCTTGGTCATTAAGGCCCAAACAGGCTTGGTAACTAAGGGGTTGATCAGAACTCCAATTGAACTCATCAATCTACATAGATTTTGTTGTGTGGGTGCAGTACACAATCTTTTTATCCTGCCCTGAGCCCAGTGACAGAGAAAAATAACTTTTATCCGTTTGTTAGTTAGGGGGGGCGGCGGCGGCCATTTTATGCAAGCTCAGTGCACCAGCACAGCATATGTGCTTTTGTGACATTCAAATCCAAGCTTCAAATACTGCAATAATAATCTGGTCATATTCTGACCACCCTTTTTGGGCAAAATACTTAATATTGCAGCCCTTGCTACATCTGTGATTGTTAAAAACAAGTTTGAAATACTTCACTAATTTTCTGGCTTTGAAAAAACACCCATTTTTGGCAATAACCTTCATCTTGGACCTCTTCCGCATTAGGCAGTGTGCAATTTAAGCTAGACATACAGCTGTAATTTTCTGGGTTTTAAAAAACACCCTTTTTGGGCAAAATAGGCAATTTTACAGCCCTTGCTGCATCTGCACGTGTGAAATTCAAGCGTTATATATACTGCTGTCATATTCTGTTAGTATTAAAACACCCATTTTGAGCAAAAAACTTAATTTTGCAGCTTTTGCTGCATATGTCATTGTGAGATACACCCTTTAGATACTGTTGTTCTATTCTGCTATTAAAAAAAACACCAATTTTGGGCAAAAATCTGTAATTGCGGCCTAGTCTGCAGCTGTACGTGTGAGATACACACTTTAGATACTGTGGTTTTATTCTGCTATTACAAAAAACACAAATTTTCAGCAAAAATCTGTCACGGAAAGGTGTACAGGAAACAAGACAATGCAAAATGAATATATGACTCACTGGATCCAAAGCTAAGGAACAAAAGGGAGAGCCCTGCATAAGACCTGGCACTCTCCCTGACTGCTCAGCCTATGCGAACACCCCAATGGTGGATGATCGCATATCCTCGTACCTCGACTATATGAAGCCTGAACACCCTACAATAGTGAGGGGACACGACCACCGGCTCCCTACACTAGACACGAAGGGAGTCAGGGTCACCTGGGATCCAGCAAACAGAAAATCACAAATGAATGTACAGCACTTATCTTGTAGAAGACTGGGAAATAGGATCAGCATGCACACACACTCCAGGAAGTTGTATAAACCGCACACTACTGCCTTATGGGGAGGAATTTAAAGGGATGCAATCAGTCCAACTACAAGACAGCTGAGAGAGGCTAACGAGATGAGGAACTGAAAACCAAAACAAAGAAAGCTCAAGAAGGAGGTTCTGAAAGGCATCTGTCAGAGCTTCTCAGATGTCTGGTTGTGACAGTACCCCTCCCTCTACGAGTGGACTCCGGACACTCAGAGCCCACCTTCTCAGGATGGGACCTATGGAAAGCCCTGATGAGACGAGTGGCCTTAATGTCCGTCACTGGGACCCACATCCTCTCCTCAGGACCATAACCCTCCCAATGAACGAGGTACTGGAGAGAAACGCGGACAACACGAGAATAGACAATCCTAGAGACCTGAAATTCAAGATTCCCATCAACCATAATCGGAGGAGGAGGCAAAGGCGAGGGTACAATGGGTTGAACATAAGGTTTTAATGAAAAACATTATGGATCTTCCAAGTCTGAGGAAGATCAAGACGGTAGGCAACAGGATTGACGACAGACAGGATTTTGTAAGGCCCAATAAACTTAGCACCCAACTTCCAGGAGGGAACCTTCAATTTAATATTCTTGGTAGACAACCACACTAGATCACCAACATTCAGTTCCGGACCAGGCACACGTCTCTTATCTGCCACACGCTTATATCTCTCACTCATGCTCTTTAGATTATCCTGAATCTTTTGCCAAATAGATGACAAAGACGAGGAGAATCTGTCCTCATCAGGTAAACCAGAAGACCCCTCTCCCGAGAAAGTCCCAAACTGCGGATGAAACCCATATGCAACAAAAAATGGTGACTTATCAGAGGACTCCTGACGACGGTTATTTAAAGCAAACTCAGCAAGGGACAAAAAAGAACACCAATCCTCCTGATTCTCCGCCACAAAACAGCGCAGATATGTCTCCAGATTCTGATTGACGCGCTCTGTCTGGCCATTCGACTGCGGGTGGAAAGCAGAAGAGAATGACAACCGAACCCCCAAGCGAGAACAGAAAGCCTTCCAGAATCTGGAAACAAACTGTGTGCCCCTATCAGAGACTATGTCTGAAGGAATACCATGCAACTTGACAACGTGATCAATAAATGCCTGCGCCAGCGTCTTAGCATTGGGCAAACCAGGAAAAGGGATGAAATGCACCATTTTGCTAAAACGGTCCACCACCACCAGAATCACAGTCTTCCCCGAGGAACAAGGCAGGTCTGTTATGAAGTCCATGGACAGATGTGTCCAGGGACGGGAAGGAATGGGTAAGGGAAGGAGAGGACCTGATGGCCGTGAATAAGGGACTTTGGCTCAAGCGCAAGTCTCGCAGGCTGCCACAAAACCCTCAACCGACTTACGAAGCGCAGGCCACCAGAATCTCCGAGCGATGAGATCCATTGTGGCTCTTGCCCCCGGGTGCCCAGCAAGGACCGTATCGTGGTGTTCCTTAAAAATCTTGTGTCTTAAAGCTAGAGGCACAAACAACCTCCCAGGAGGACAAAGATCAGGAGCCTCTGACTGGGCTGCCTGCACCTCTGCCTCCAATTCAGGAAAAAGAGCAGAGACCACCACACCTTCAACCAAAATGGGACCCGGGTCTTCAAAATTCCCACCTCCCGGAAAACAACGTGACAGGGCATCTGCCTTCACATTCTTAACCCCAGGGCGGAACGTGACAACAAAATTAAACCTTGAAAAGAACAAAGACCATCTGGCCTGTCTCGGGTTCAGACGCTTGGCTGACTCCAAGTAGGCCAGATTCTTATGGTCAGTAAACACGGTAATAGGGTGTCTGGCTCCCTCTAGCCAATGGCGCCATTCCTCAAAAGCTAACTTGATGGCCAACAACTCCCTATCTCCCCCAATTTCTCTCTGTGGAGGAGAGTTTCTTCGAGAAAAAGGCACACGGTCGCCATTTGGCAGGAGAGGGACCCTGAGACAAGACCGCACCCACACCCACCTCAGAAGCATCAACCTCAACTATGAAGGGTAGAGAAATATTAGGTTGTACCAAGATGGGAGCGGAAGCAAAACTCTCCTTGATATTAGAAAAGGCCTTATGCGCCTCTACCGACCAGGAGGAAAAATCTACCCCCTTTCTAGTCATATCAGTGAGTGGTTTAACAACAGAGGAATAATTCAAAATAAACTTCCTGTAATAATTGGCAAAACGCATCAGCGCCTTCTGATTCTCAGGAAGCTCCCACTCAAGCACAGCGCGGACCTTCTCGGGGGCCATGCGAAAACCAGAAGCGGAGAGAAGAAACCCCAGAAATTGAATTTCTGGAACCGCAAACACACATTTTTCCAGTTTAGTGTACAATTTATTCTCCCGCAGGATGAGCAAGACCTGACGTAAGTGTTTCTTATGAGTTTTGAAATCAGGAGAAAAAAATCTAAATGTCATCTAGATACATTAATACAATTTTCCCCATTAAATAATAAAAAATGCTGTTCACAAAATGCTGAAAGACGGCTGGAGCATTAATCAAACCAAAAGGCATAACCAAATTCTCAAAATGGCCCTCAGGGGTATTGAAGGCCGTCTTCCATTCGTCTCCTTCTCTGACCCTGACCAGGTTGTATGCCCCTCTTAGATCCAACTTGGAAAAAACTTTAGCCCCAACAATCTGGTTAAACAGGTCCGGGATCAGAGGAAGCGGATAAGGGTCACGAATTGTGATACTGTTCAGCTCCCTGAAATCCAGACATGGTCTTAAAGAACCATCTTTTTTCTTAACAAAGAAAAAACCAGCGGCAGACAGGTGACTTCAAGGGTCGTATGTGTCCCTTTCTCAGACTCTCAGAGATATAAGCACGCATAGCGACCCTTTCAGGTTGGGAGAGATTGTATAAACGAGATTTAGGCAGCTTGGCGCCTGGGATGAGATTAATAGGTAATCGTACTCCCTGTGAGGGGGCAAGTCCTGAACACCACTCTCAGAAAACACATCCGAAAATTCTGAGAGAAAAGATGGTACAGTCTTAGTAGAAACCTCAGAAACAGATGTTGTGAGGCAATTCTCTCTGCAAAAGTCCCTCCAACCATTTATTTGCCTCGCTTGCCAATTAATGGTGGGGTTATGTTTAGTGAGCCAGGGTAGCCCCAACACTAGAGGAGTAGGCAACCCGCTTAGGACGAAACATGACACATCCTCAACATGAGTATCACTCACAATCAAACGGATATTGTGAACTATGCCCTTTAACGATTTCTGAGAAAGTGGAACGGAATCAATAGCAAAAACAGATATATCCTTTCCCAAAGTGCATACCTGGAAACCATGAGTTATAGCAAATTGACTATCAATGAGATTGACAGCTGCTCCACTATCTACAAAAATCTCACAAAAAATGTTCTTGCTCTCTAGCGCCACCCTGGCAATTTCCACATCAACCTTGCCAATAGTAACAGATGGAACGTTTTTAGAGGATTTTTTTCTTTTTGTTTCTTTATTACTCTCAAAAAACTGCCTGAATCTCCTAGAGGGACAAACATTTGCCAAATGATTTATATCTCCACAACAGAAACAAACCTTCCTATAAGAGCTAAATCCTCTATTGTCAGAGGCAAGCAAACCCAGCTGCATGGGCCCCTGCTCAGAAGGAATTGAGAGCGACTGAGACCCCTGTGCACTGAATGAGACCGCTGCACTGTCCTTGGACTGAGTATGACAGGAAGGAGAGATCTCTCCTCTCTCTCTAAGACGCCTGTCAATACGAACGGCCCGAGACATGGCAGAGTCCAAGGAGGTAGGTCTCTCATGAAAGGCAAATACATCTTTCAATCCCACTGAAAGACCATGGCAAAATTGACTTCGGAGTGCAGCATCATTCCAACCAGTATCAGCTGCCAATCTCCGAAATTCTGAGCAGTATATCTCTGCGGATTGTTTACCCTGACATAAAAGACATAGTCTAGACTCAGCCAGAGCAATACGATCCGGATCATCATATATCTGACCCAGGGCTAAACAGAATTCATCCACTGAACGGAGGGGCCGTGCCCCCACCGGCAGCGAAAAGGCCCAGGACTGAGCGTTATCCATGAGCAGCGAGATGATGATCCCCACCCTCCGCTCCTCATCACCAGAGGAATGGGGAAGTAGGCGAAAATTGAGCCTCTCTAAAACGAACAAAATTCTCACTACCCCCGGAGAACGTATCCGGAAGCGAGATTTTAGGCTCAGAACAAATTCCATGAACGCAAGCAGAAACGGTCACCTCAAACTGAGAGACAGTTTTCCGGAGATCTTCTACCTCCAGTGAAAGACCCTGCATGCGGTCAATCAAGGTTGAAACCGGATTCATGCTTAAGACGGTTTTGGCGGTTTATAATGTCACGGAAGGTGTACAGAAAACTAGAAGACACAAAATGAAGATCCGACTGACTGGATCCAAAACTAAGGAACCAAAGGGATAGCCCTGCAACAGACCTGGCTCTCTCCCTAACTGCTCAGCCTATGCAAAAATCTCAATGGTAGATGATCGCATATCCTCGTTCCTCGACTGTATAACACCTGAACACCCTATAATAGTGAGGGGACACGACCACCGGCTCCCTACACTTGATACGGAGTGGGTCAGGGTCACCTGGGATCCAGCAAACAGGAAAATACAAATGAATGAACAAAACTTATCTGTAGAAGACTCAGTAGTAGCATCCAACATGCACACACTCCAGGAAGTTCTATAAACCGCAAAGTGATTCAGTATGGGAAGGGATTTAAAGGGATGCAATCAGTGCAACTACATGACAGCTGAGAGAGGCTAACGAGATGAGAAAATGAAAGCAAAACAAAAGGAACCTCAAGGAGGAGGTTCTGAAGGACGTCTGTCAGAGCTTCTCAGATGTCTGGTGGTGACATGCAGAGAGCGACGAGGGAAAAGCAAAGCTGTTAAATATTTTTCTCTCAAAGGTATTCACTGAGGAAAATAAACAGTCATATGAAATGCAGAATGTAAAAGTAAATTCCCCATTAAAAGTGCCTTGTCTGACCCAGGAAGAAGTAAAGCGGCATCTTAAAAAGATTAAAATAGACAAATCGCTAGTACCAGATGGCATGCACCCCCGTATACTAAGAGAATTAAGTAATGTTATAGCCAGACTCTTATTTCTGATATTTAAGGACTCTATACTGACAGGGCGTGTTCCACAGGATTGGCGCATAGCATATGTGGTGCCAATATTCAAAAAGGGTCCAAAAACAGAGCCCGGAAACTATAGGCTGGTAAGTTTAACATCTGTTGTGGGTAAACTGTTTCAATATTTTCTAAGAGATGCTATCTTGGAGTACGTCAATGAAAATAAGCAAATAACGCCATATCAGCATGGCTTCATGAGGGATCGGTCATGTCAAACTAATTTAACCACCTCAGCCCCCCTAGCTTAAACACCCTCAATGACCAGACCACTTTTTACAATTCTGCACTACACTACTTTCACCGTTTATTGCTCGGTCATGCAACTTACCACCCAAATAAATTTTACCTCCTTTTCTTTTCACTAATAGAGCTTTCATATGGTGGCTTTTTATTGCTGCTGACATTTTTACTTTTTTTGTTATTAATCGAAATTTAACGAAATTTTAGCAAATAAATGACATTTTTCACTTTCAGTTGTAATTTTTTTTTTTTTTTAAACGACAGCTATATATAAATTTTTCTCTAAATTTATTGTTCTACATGTCTTTGATAAAAAAAAATGTTTGGGTAAAAAAAAAAAATGGTTTGGGTAAAAGTTATAGCGTTTACAAACTATGGTACAAAAAAGTGAATTTCCGCTTTTTGAAGCAGCTCTGACTTTCTGAGCACCTGTCATGTTTCCTGAAGTTCAAACAAGGCCCAGACAGTAGAAAAATCCCTACAATGCCCAGATCCTAAGGTATTCGCTGATGGGCATAGTGAGTTCATTGAACTTTTTATTTTTTGTCACAAGTTAGTGGAAAATGATGAAATGCCGCTAACTTGGTCAAATGCTAACGTTGTATAAAAAAATGGGAAAGGTTGTCTTTTACCGAGATATTTATCTCACCCAGCATGGGTATATGTAAAATGAAACCCCAAAACACATTCCCCAACTTCTCCTGAGTGCGACGATACCACATGTGTGACACTTTTTTGCAGCCTAGGTGGGCAAAGGGGCCCACATTCCAAAGAGCACCTTTCGGATTTCACAAGCCATTTTTTACACATTTTGATTTCAAACTACTTCTCACGCATTAGAGCCCCTGACAGGGCAGTATAACTACCGCACAAGTGACCACATTTTGGAAAGAAGACACCCCAAGGTATTTCGTGATGGGCATAGTGAGTTCATGGAAGTTTTTATTTTTTGTCACAAGTTAGTGGAATATGAGACTTTGTAAGAAAAAAATTAAAAATCATCATTTTCCGCTAACTTGTGACAAAAAATAAAAAATTCAAGGAACTCGCCATGCCCCTCACGGAATACCTTGGGGTGTCTTCTTTCCAAAATGGGGTCACTTGTGGGGTAGTTATACTGCCCTGGCATTTTAGGGGCCCTAATGCGTGAGTAGTTTGAAATCAAAATCTGTAAAAAATGCCCTGTAAAATCCGAAAGGTGCTCTTTGGAATGTGGGCCCATTTGCCCACCTAGGCTGCAAAAAAGTGTCACACATGTGGTATCGCCGTACTCAGAAGAAGTAGGGCAATGTGTTTTGGTGTGTCTTTTTACATATACCCATGCTGGGTGAGAGAAATATCTTGGCAAAAGACAACTTTTCCCATTTTTTTATACAAAGTTGGCATTTGACCAAGATATTTATCTCACCCAGCATGGGTATATGTATAATGACACCCCAAAACACATTTCCCAACTTCTCCTGAGTACAGCGATACCACATGTGTGACACTTTTTTGCAGCCTAGATGCGCAAAGGGGCCCAAATTCCTTTTAGGAGGGCATTTTTAGACATTTGGATCCCAGACTTCTTCTCACGCTTTAGGGCCCCTAAAATGCCAGGGCAGTATAAATACCCCACGTATGACCCCATTTTGGAAAGAAGACACCCCAAGGTATTCAATGAGGGGCATGGCGAGTTCATAGAATTATTATTTTTTGGCACAAGTTAGCGGAAATTAGTTTTTTCTCACAAAGTCTCCCTTTCTGCTAACTTGGGACAAAAATTTCAATCTTTCATGGACTCAAAATGCCCCTCAGCGAATACCTTGGGGTGTCTTCTTTCCAAAATGGGGTCATTTGTGGGGTGTTTGTACTGCCCTGGCATTTGAGGGTCTCCGCAATCATTACATGTATGGCCATGTAATGGCCAGACTGGGCGGTGAAAGGGGGAACTAATGGTGCGGCTGAAGTTGGGGACTGCCAATCAGGGTTTGCCAGCACCTCAGGGACTCTAGGGGCTCTACAGGCCTGTCTGTGCGGTGGCTGCGACGGGGTAACTACTGCACGTGCCACCGTACCAGCTTCAACTGCCTTTCTGGTGCTCGCCACTTCACCATGTTGTACGGCAGTGCTGGTACTAGGTCCAGGGTGGGCTGCGCTGCTTGTGTATGCCTCACCACGTAATCCGACAGCGCCAGCCCCACTCTGCTACCCTTGAATCGGATCCTGTGCAACCTGTGGTGTAGCAATACGGGGCCAGGTACGCCTGGTGGTATCAGGGACCTCAACCTCCTCATCCGAATTTTGGGTCAGACTGCCACTGCTTTCTACAGGTTCATATTCTGACCCGCTGGATTCGTCAAATGAGGGTTCCTATTCCTCATCCGACTGGGTCAGAAGCCTGTAGGCCTCGTCAGAAGAATACCCCTTATTTGACATTTGGACTACTAAATTTAGGGGGCATTCCCTGAGACTACCCAAGAAAAAAGGCAAGCCTGTCTTACAAATGGGAGGCTAGCGAAGTACCGGAGGCCGCTGCGATTGATAAAAAATATCAAAACAGATTTATTTTTTTATCGCCGCAGCACTTGTGAAGTGATTGTGCAGTGATCAAAAAATCACTGATTTTTGTCACTGCGGCCAGGCGGGCGTGGGTGAACGCACGTGTGGGCGACCGATCAGGCCTGATCGGGCAAACGCTGCATTTTTGGTGGGGGGCGAACTAAGGTGACACTAATACTATTATAGATCTTACTGTGATCAGTTTTGATCACTTACAGATACTATAAAAGTACAAATGCTGATTAGCGATACGCTAATCAGCGAATCAGTGACTGCGGTGCGGTGGGCTGGGCGCTAACTACCTAACCAAGGGGCCTAAACTATCCTAAGACCTACCAGTCAATACCAGTGAAAAAAAAAGTGACAGTTTACACTGATCACTTTTTTCCCTTTCACTAGGTGATTGACAGGGGCGATCAAGGGGTTAATTGGGGTGATGGGGGGTGATCTGGGGCTATGTGTGGTGTTTGGTGTGTACTCACTGTGATGTCTGCTCCTCTGCTGGAACCAACCGACCAAAAGGACCAGCAGAGGAGCAGAGAAGCCATTTAACACCTTTTATTTATAAATATAAAGTGTTAACTGGCTTCTGTTTTTTTTTTCGTGAAAATCATCAGTCTGCCAGCCACGATCATTGGCTGGCAGGCTGATGATGAAATACTCCTCTAACTTTTGCCGGCCCGCGATTGCGCATGCGCGGGCCGGCTGTGAGCGTCATCTCGCGTCTCGCGAGATGACGCGCCAATGCGTGACTCTGCCTGAGACAGCCGCCTCTGTACCGCGATCCTGCGTTAGGCGGTTAAAAAGCGTCATTAACTTGCCGAACACCGAACCCGATCTTTTACTGAAAGGTTCTGGTTCGGGGTCCAAAAATCCTAAAGTTCGGTACGAACCCGAACTTTACAGTTCGGATTTGCTCAACCCTAAACATGTCCTATTTTTTTGCGGTGCGGACGGATCACGGACCTATTAAAGTTGAATGGGTCTCGATCCATCTCAGCCGCCGCATGGACGTTGCCCGTGCATTGGGGGCCGCAAATTGCGGTCCCCAATGCATGGAACGGCCACACAACTGCCGTGTGCATGAGGCCTTACAGTTTTATGCATGCCACATTTTGTCCATGTGTATGTGACACTGAAATGATGCCATAACATTAGATGAGAATACCCCTTTAAGTTTCTAAAGTTTAATTGTGTTTATGTTTTCCTGACACTGGGAGCAATCATTGTCTCCTTATTTCTGCTTGCTTTAGTGTTTTGTGGTGTTTGTAATATGGTCATCTATAAACAGCCATGTTTTTTTGTATAGACTAAGTAAACACTATTAAGTTGTGTTCTAGCCGTTCAATGTATTCGGCAGGCTTTTAGGAGTTCAGGCTTCCCCTTGTGAAGTGAATCTATATAAATATTGTCTTGTGTTCCTGTCGTTGCTATAGTCACAAAAAAGAAGTATCGATGTAATTAAAATGGAAAATAGTTGCAATTAATTTTAATTAAAAGATCCATTACAATGTTTATTTTTGTGAAATAGCTATTACTGTTAAACCTTATTAATCAGTAATTCTGAAAGTAGATTTCTCACTACCAAATATGTGATGTTTTTACCAATGTTTTGCAGCTTTTTGTAAACCTTGATTATGTGCTGCTGATAAATACAACATTAAAAATTATAATAAAATTACTTGGTAAAATATACTAAACATTTATTAGCAAAAAACAAAGAACTTTATTACAGTTTGATTTAAAGAACATTTTACCCAGAAATGATAATGGAAGACATTCAACCATCACTAGTGTTGAGCGAGCATGCTTGACCGAATGCCAGTTCTGTTTGAGCATCGCTATCCTCGGCACATGGCGGTACTCGGCGCATTGCTCGAGTCTCCTCCCCGCACGTTTCACAGGTGATAAGCAGCCAATAAACATGCAGGTAAGTACTGCCCTCACTGTAATGCTAGTAGCCATGTTGGCTACTGGCATTATAGAGATTGGCTGGCCGGAATGCGTCATCGGGCGGTATATAGCACACGATGATGCGTGTTTGGCTCATTCTAAGTCAGGGAGAGCTGAGCATAGGAAGGGACAGACAGTGTAGGGAGTGTAATTGAATATTATTTCTGCACAAATACGTTTCAGAAACCCAATAGTCCTTGTAAGGGCTATTGTGTGTGACAGCAGCAATATTTGCTTGCAGCACAACCTGCGCTGAATTGTTTAGTGTTAGGGAGAGCTGTGCAAAGGAAGGGACAGACAGGGAGTGTAGGGAGTGTAATAGGAAGATTTTTATACAAAAAACTTTTCAGAGACCCAAAAGTCCTTTTAAGGACAATTGTGTGTAACAGCAGCAATATATATTTTTAGGCCATCCTGCGCAAAATACCGTGTATTAGGCCGCTGCAGACAGTTAAATTATTCGCACCACATCTCCTGTGTAAATTGTGCACATCCCTAAAATATCAGTGACATCCAGTGCACTTTTTCCATAGACGGTGTCCCCTGCGGACAGTAAAATTATCAGTGCCACATCTCCTGCTTAAAGTCTGCGCATCTCTAAAATATCAGTGATATCCAGTGCACTTTTTCCGTAGACACTGTGAACTGTGACATTACCTGTGGTACCTGTCCTGTATAACATTTCCTCATCACAAATACCTTTGTACATTTATTTGCACATACAATTCCAAATCCTACGCTACTGTACGTGTGACATACTTTAAAGCATACAGTGCTGCCCATAATTATTCATACCCTTGGCAAATTTTGACTTAAAGTTACTTTTATTCAACCAGCAAGTAATTTTTTGACGGGAAATTACATACTGTAGGTGTCTCCCAAAAGATAATAAGACAATGTACAAGAGGCATTATTGTGGAAAAAAATAAATAAAAATTTCTCAGCTTTTATTTACATTTTAGCAAAAAGTGTCCAGTTGGAACCTAATGCTTTGGGGGTGTTTTTAAGATAATGGACCAGGGAACCTAATCACAGTAAACGGCAACATGAAAAAAGAGCAATACATAAGGATTCTCAACGACAACATCAGGCAGTCTGCAGAGAAACGTGGCCTTGGGCACCAGTGGACATTTCAGCATGACAATGACCCAAAACACACAGCAAAAGTGGTGAAGAAATGGTTAGCAGACAACAAGATTAACGTTTTGGAGTGGCCCAGCCAGAGTCCAGACTTGAATCCAATTGAGAATCTGTGGAGGGAGCTAAAGATCAGGATGATGGCAAGAAGACCCTCCAACCTGAAAGATTTGGAGCTCATTGCTAAAGATGAATGGGCAAAAATACCTGTGGAGACATGCAAAAAGCTGGTCTGCAATTATAGGAAGAGTTTGATTGCTGTAATAGCCAATAATGGCTTTTCTATTGATTATTGAGAAGGGTATGAATTATTTTGGACTGGACACTTTTTGCTCAAATGTAAATAAAAGCTGAGAAATGTTTTTTTTTTTCCCCCACAATAATGCCTCTTGTACATCGTCTTATTATCTTTTGGGAGACACCTACAGTATGTCATTTCCCGTCAAAAAATTACTTGCTGGTTGAATAAAAGTAACTTTAAGTCAAAATTTGCCTGGGGTATGAATAATTATGGGCAGCACTGCATATCACATTTAAAATGACGAATGCGAGCAGTAAGGGACAAGAAAGTGGGCGTGATGCTGATGGTGCATGCAGAGGCCATGGCCCTGGGCACGGAAAAATAGTGCCTGCTGCCAGAGCACAAGAAAAACAATCATCCAAGATAACTAGCTTCATGTCCCAGATTGCAGGGTGGCACAGGACACCACTCTTGAAGTCAGACCAGTGCGACCAGGTGGTCGGTTGGATTGCAGCAGATAATGCTTCCAGTCGCTTAAGCACCACCTTGTCTTCCACCAAGTCCAGTCTCAGTAGCCAGAAGTGTGGCCAACACATTCCTCACCCTGATCCTCCTTCCTCCCACAATTTACAGTCTGGCCAAACAAGTCATCCCACACTTGGATATTCTGAGGATCTCTTTTTATTGCCATTACTTTATTTGTCCCTCTTGCCAAGCACGCTTGAAGAGGGACATGAAATCTTGTGCCCTGATTCCCAAAATCTTGAATATCCAGTCACAAGAACATGATGGTGGGGAATGGCAATTAGTGTTTAATAAGGTGGATGATGATGAGACACAGTTGCCAATAAGTCAACCACAATTACTGTCTCAAGAGGTTGATGAAAAGGATGAGACACAGTTGTCAATCACTGAGGTTGTGGTTAGGTCAACAAATCAGGAGGATGATCAGAGTGAGGAAGTGGAAGAGGAGGTGGTGGACGATACGGTCACTGACCCAACCTGGGAAGGTGGAAAGAAGAGCGAGGACAGCAGTACAGAGGTGGAGAGATCGAACAGGCTGGAAGAGGCAGAGGGTTGGCAAAAGGGAGAAGGCAGGCTACACCACACAGGCCCGCAACTGTTCCACAAAGCAACCCCTTGAGGAAATCTCCCTTGCCAAGGGGTAGATGTTCCTCAGTATGGCGCTTTTTTTAGGAAAGTGCGGACGACAAAAGAATAGTAGTTTGCAACCTGTGACATACGAAAATGAGCAGCAGCGTGAACACTTGCAACCTCACCACCACCAGCATAATCCGCCACATGGCATCCAAGCACCGTAATAAGTGGGACAAATGCCTGGGTCCACAATCTGTGTCTGCGGGTCACACCACTGCCTCCGCTTACCCTGTGTTATGTGCTGGCCAATTCTCTGTTGAAGGTGCAGGCCCGGATGCATCCCGCCCTGCACCTGTACCTTCGCAAGCACCATCAGCGACCACATCCACTTCCGTGTCCCAGTGCAGAGTAAAATGTCCTTACCCCCAGGCATTTGAACACAAGCGCAAATACCCAGCCACCCACCCACAGGCCATAGCACTAAATGCGCAAATTTCCAAATGACTGGCCATGGAAATGTTGCAATTTAGGCTTGTGGACACTGAGGCTTTCCGTAGCCTGATGTCGGCAGCTGTCCCTCGTTACGCAGTCCCCAGCCGCCACTATTTTTCACGGTGTGCCGTGCCCGCCTTACACCAACATGTGTCCTGTAACATCACACGTGCCCTGACCAACGCAGTTACTGGGAAGGTTCACTTAATCACGGACACATGGACAAGTGCATTCAGCCAGGGACACTAAATTTCCCTGACGGCACACTAAATTTCCCTGACGGCACACTGGGTGAATGTTGTGGAGGCCGGGAGAAAGTCGTACCCTGGGATGGCACAGGTGCTACCGACGCCAAGGATTGCGGTTGGTAGCTGGAAGCAGTGAAGAACTGCAGTAGGGAAGCGTAAACAGGCTGTGCTGAAGGTGATATGCTTAGGGGACAAACAGCAAACCGCCGCAGAGCTGTGGCAGGGGATAAGAGACCAGACTGAGCTGTGGCTCTCGCCACTCAACCTAGGACCAGGCATGGTTGTGTCTGATAATGGCCGTAACTTGGTGGCAGCTTTGGAGCTCGGCAAGCTCACACACATCCCATGCCTAGCCCACGTGTTCAACCTTGTGGTTCAGCGGTTTCTCAAAACCTACTCCAATTTTCCTGAGCTACTGGTGAAGGTGCGCTAGCTGTGTGTAAATTTCTGACAGCTTTAGCCGGTCTGTTAACGCTGCAGCAGCACTTGAGATTGCCAGCTCACCGTCTGTTGCGCGACGTGAGCACGCAATGGAACTCCACATTCCACATGTTGGCCATGCTTTGTGAGTAGCAGAGGGCAGTAGTGAAATACCAGCTGCAACATGGTCGTCGCCTTTCCAGTCAGCTTCCACTATTTACAAGCGAGGAGTTGGCATTAGGGTTGAGCGAACCCAAACTGTAAAGTTCGGGTTCATACCGAACTTTAGGGTTGTCTGTTAGGTGGGCGTCGGCGACCATTTTTGCAAGCGCAGTGTACTTGCAACTGCATGTGTGCCAGGGAAATTAGTTTAATCCTGTTCTGGTAGCTTAGTGGGCGACATCTAGGCTTTTTTTTTTAAGGACACCTGCACTGCATATGTGCCCGGGAAAGGGAAAATAATATAGGTAATATGTCTGTGACCTCAGGGCCCAAGGGGGGGGGGACATATTCACATTTTATTCTGTGAAGTACCCCTGTGCTGAATATCTGACAGGGAAAATCTATTCATTAAATCCACCTGTTAGATTCCAGGGGGACAAATTCCCTTTTTTTGGCGGTCAAGTACCTCTGCGGCCTGCAGTGCATATGTAACATCCCAGAGTATGTCACTAAACTCTGTCTCCCTGCTACAACATGTGAGGTGTATATTTATTGTCATCTTGTGTAATCTAACATTGCATTTCCCTGTATATACATTTTCTAGGCCTGTTTTATATATTATGCTGTGATTTCCATGTGCACCAGCAGGTGGCAGCAATATGTTCAGCAGACCATAGTTAGTTTAGTATACATAGGCTGGAATAGTTTATTACAATCTAGTCTCCCCTGTGTGAGCAGAAGTGGACTGTTCCCATGTCCTGTCTCATGAAGAGGAGAAGGAAGTTAGTTAGTGTACCAGCCACCCGTGCTTGGGGGTAGGCTGTGTTAGTAGGAGCTCCCAGAACCAGGGATCCCAACCTAGGATCCAGCCTCAGCTGAAGCCAAGGATCCCTCCTCCCAGTCTGAGCCCTTCAGCCTCGACTGTGGACAACCAAGCAACCCTTCCAGAACTACAGATCTCCAGGAAGAATTAATCCCTGCGAGCAGTTCTGTGAGTACTTAACCAGAGTCCAGGAGAAGCCAAATTCCTCCTCAGCTAGTCAGGCCCATTACAAGTAGAAGATAGACAGAGCAGAAGATAAATACCTGCCAGATTCACTAGGCATATGACAAGAAGCAGAATATATATAGATTCCTGCCCATATTGCCAATACCTGCTGGGACCCAAGACTAAAGCTGTAACTCGTGTGGATTTCCGTTGCCACTCCGTAAAGATAAGTTGAATTATATCTCCTGTCTAGATCTCAATCATTCCTCAATTACTCCTACTGACCACCCTCAATTTTATTGCAAGTGAGCCAGGATCCAGGAGTCCAGCCGTACCAAGGTAGGAGACACCGTTGACACTACAATACCTACTACAGAGAGACATTATCCCCCTCTGGCATTCATCACTAGTGTTGAGCGCGAATATTTGAATTGCGATTTTTTTTCTCGAATATCGTAACTTTGAGATTTTGTGAATATTTAGAATATAGTTCTGTATATTCGCGAAATCGAATATTCTTTTTTTTATCTAATTTTTTTAATTGTTATATTTTTTTCTTTCCCACTTCCCTAAAGTTGTTCTTACCTGTCCTTTGGATTCCTGGCTTCCTGGCTGCTCCAGTCCCGGCCGCTTCTGCCGACTTCCGTGCTCATGGAGCGTCCCCATCACCATGGGAACGTCTCCATATACTAGAATGTACTGTCGGATTTGAGAATTACGTTGAAATCGCAATTCAATTAATTCAAGTTATAATAATCGAATTGCGATTTCAACTTGGACCTAGTTTACTATGGTTGGCTTGGTAGAATTAGCAAATATGACGAATGTATTCTACAAAACGAAGATAACGAAGTATTCTCCATCTTCAATTTAGCTACCTATTCATCAACTTCGCTAATTCTAGCAATCATATAGGAAAGTTTACTATAGAGACAGCTAAGTTTAATTCGCTATGCGATTATATTACTTTGCTTTTTTTTTAAAATAAATAGAATAATTATAATACCCGATAATTATTATAATTATTCTATTTATATAAAAAAAAGTAATATAATCGCATAGCGAATTAAACTTAGCTGTTTCCATAGTAAACTTTCCTATATGATTGCTAGAATTAGCGAAGTTGATGAATAGGTAGCTAAAAACGAAGATGGAGAATGCTTCGTTATCTTCGTTTTGAGGAATATGACGAATAAATTCTAGATATCAAACCAATAGGAAAGTACTAGCCGTAAGTTAAAATCGCAATACGCGATTATTTAAATCGCATATTATTCGCGATAAATGAAATAATTATGAATATTCGATTTCGACGAATATAATACGAATATTCAATCGAATATTCGCGAAATATTGCAAAATCGAATATGGCACTCATCACTATTCCTGCTACAGTACCTGCACAAGCTGCAATTAGCGTCACAAACTACTTATAGACTTATATACATATATCCTGACCCACTGCATAGCTGACCCACCGTACCAGTGTCCTGCTCATTGCACATACCTGCCAGTGAAAATAATTCAATTACATTAGTCTGTCACATATTTGTATGACCTAAAGTGATGTTTTTCTTTTTCTGACACCAGCACTGCATATCTGATAGTCAAAACCGTTAAATACTGCTGTTACATTGTTGGTTGAAAAAAAAAAATCACTTTTTGTGCTAGATAGTACATTTATGGCCTGCGCTGTATTTCTGACAAACCACTAAAATCGTTAAATACTGCCATTACATTGTTGGTTGAAAAAAAGCACACTTTTTGTGCTAGATAGTACAATTGCAGCCTTCGCTGCAATTTTGATAGTCCACTAAAACCGTTAAATACTGCTGTTACATTGTCGGTTGAAAAAAGCACACTTTTTGTGCTAAATAGTACATTTGCGGCCTGCGCTGCATTTCTGACAGTCCAATAAAACCGTTAAATACTGCTGTTACATTGTCGGTTGAAAAAAGCACACTTTTTGTGCTAAATAGTACATTTGCAGCCTGCGCTGCATTTTTGACAGTCCAATAAAACCGCTAAATACTGCTGTTACATTGTCGTTTAAAAAAAAAAAATCACTTTTTGTGCAAGATAGTACATTTGCGGCCTGCGCTGCATTTCTGACAGTCCAATAAAACCGTTAAATACTGCTGTTACATTGTTGGTTGAAAAAAGAACACTTTTTGTGCTAGATAGTACATTTGTGGCCTGCGCTGCATTTCTGACAGTTCAATAAACCGTTAACTACAGCTCCAGTTTTTTTTTTAAGAGGAGGGATTTTGTTAGCCATGTTTTTGATCCAATTTTATATTTTTTGTTCTTTTAAACATTTGTATTTAACATCTATTTGTACTGGACTGAAGTAAAATTGATATCTAATGACTGTCTAATATACCTCCAGACACATAATTACTTGTTCTTTTCTATCTAGTGAATGCCTAATGTTTTGGGCCTATACTACACGGGCCTGCAGTAAAAATGATATTGAATGGCCGTCTAATATACCTCCAGTGACATAATCACTTGATCATTTATGTACGGTGAATGCATAATTTCTAGGGCCTGTAATCTAACTGGCCAACAGTAAAATTGTTATACGGTGACCGCCGAATTTACCTCCAGCCACATTTTCAATTGTGCTTTTCTCTACGGTAAATAAATAATTTTGAGGCCTATAGTCCACTGAAGAAAATCACAGAAAAAACAAAGATAAAAACATCCTGCACGGTATGATATTTAAATGTGCGGATATCCCTGGCCATATTATTGAAGAAAATCACGGAAATAAGATAATAATGCTCTTAATAAAGTAGATGCCAACTTTATATATGGACAAAGTCCTCACTCTGATATGATAAAATCTGAGACACTTAGCCAATATATTTTGATCAAAACACATCTGAGCCCGCCTACCAAGCACCAAGGTGGTCTCAGGTCAGGTGGGTCCTATGCTAAACCTACCTAAGCCATTGGGCTTCTATGTTCAGGAGCGCAGACCCCGCACATATGTTGTGCTGCTCCTAGTCACCTCCATGTGCATCAAGCAACCAATGGGAGGAGGAGCAAGCACACCTATATGTGCCACCTAATCCCAAAATAAAATAGGAGCACATTCACACTTGAAGGTGCCACTCCCTCGAGCATACACTACATAAACAAAAAAATCACAGAAAAATACTTTTGCCCTTCCTATCTCATAGACCGCCTTGATTAGGTGGTCCATATAGGTGTGCTTGCTCCTCCTCCCATTGGTTGCTTGATGCACATGAAGGTGACTAGGAGCAGCACACCACATGTGCGGAGTCTGCGCTCCTGAACATAGAAGCCCAATGGCTTAGGCTACTTTCACACTTGCGTTCGGGTTCCGCTTGTGAGTTCCGTTTGAAGGCTCTCACAAGCGGCCCCGAACGGATCTGTACAGCCCTAATGCATTCTGAGTGGATAAGGATCCGCTCAGAATGCATCAGTCTGGCAGCGTTTGGGCTCCGCTCCGCTCAGCAGGCAGACACCCGAACGCTGCTTGCAGCATTTTCGTATCCGCCTGGCCGTGCGGAGCCAAGCGGATCCGCCCAGACTTACAATGGGGACGGATCCGTTTGACGTTGACACAATATGGTGCAATTTCAAACGAATCCGTCCCCCATTGACTTTCAATGCAAAGTCAGGACGGATACGTCTGACTAACAATTAGACTTAGATTTTTTTTCAGAAATATAATGCAGACGGATCCGTTCTGAACGGATACCATCGTTTGCATTATAGGAGCGGATCCGTCTGTGCAGAAACCAGACGGATCCGCTCCGAACGCAAGTGTGAAAGTAGCCGGTAGGTTTAGCGTAGGACCCACCTGACCTGAGACAACCTTTGCGCTTGGTAGGCGGGAACAGATGTGTTTCAATCAAAATATATTGGCTAAATGTCTCAGATTATATCATATGAGAGTGAGGACTTTGTCCATATATAATGCTGGCATCTACTTTGTGCATTATTACCTTATTTCTGTGATTTTGTTCAAAACCACCTAATGTACCTCCAGCCTCATTATTAATTGTTCTTTTCTGTACGGTGAATGCCTAATGTTTCAGACCTCAAGTCCACTGGCCTGCAGTAAAATTGATATCCATTGACCGTCTAATATACCTCCGGTCACATAATCACTTGATCATTTATGTCCGGTTAATGTTTGGGGCTTGTACTCCACTGGCCTGCAGTAAAATTGATATTGAACGACCTTCTAATATACCTCCAGCCACATAATGACTTGTTCTTTTCTGTATGGTGAATGCCTAATGTTTGGGACCTCGGAGGAATTCAACACCTGTTGACTACGACCACGTGTTATCAAATTTCAACTATAATCATTTGGAGTTTTTTCAAGAGGGGGGATTTTGTTAGCCATGTTTTCAATCCAATTTTATATTTTTTGTTCTTTTAAACATATGTATTTGACATCTATTTGTACTGGCCTGCAGTAAAATTGATATCCAATGAACGTCTAATATACCTCCAGCCACATAATCACTTGATGTTTTCTGTCAGGTGAATGCCTGATTTTTGGAGCCTGTACTCCCGTGGCCTAAAAAAAAAAAATTCTAGGCACCAACAGGGCACATTTCTGAGAATTTCCCTTTAAGATGCATAAAAATGGCCCCTGATTAAAATACATATTTTTGGGGGGAAATTTTGCCATTGATACCCCTGTGGTATGTCACTGTCCATGTTGTGGGATGATTTGTGCACTTCCTGTAAGTATATGGTGGCTGAAAATATGACTTAAAGGTTTTTCAGGTTTGCCTGTCATTAAAGTGAAATAGGGCCCGTTGCTAACTTGCGGTTCGCTAACATTTGATCGCGTTCGCGCATCGTCCCGGCCGATGTTAGTCCATAATTATTAGGCATTTACCGTACAAAAAAGATCAAGTGATTATGTGGCTGTAGGTATATTAGATAGTCATTGGATAACAATGTTACTGCAGGCCAGTGGAGTACAGGCCCTAAATCCTTAATTCCCTCACTGGAGCGTGATCGTAAGATGCGCGAGTACAAGCGCACGCTGGTAGACGCGCTGCTGGTGGCATTCCCACTTGACAGCGGGTGCACAGTGGAAGCACAAGGCGAAGGCAGAGGAGGAGGAAGAGGTCGCCAACATACTTGGGCACCACTTGCACCTCAGAAGGCAGAATTAGCATGGCCGAAATGTGGAAAAGCTTTGTCAGAATGCCACAATAACCAGCACCACCAGCTGATATGGAACGTCTTAGCAGGAGGCAGCATTTCAGCATTTTAGCAACATTGTGGAGCAGTATGTGTGCACACGCCTACACGTACTGAATGACGGGCCTTCCCCTTCAACTTCTGGGTCTCCAAATTGGGCATATGGCCTGAGCTTGCCCTTTACGCCTTGAAGGTGCTGGCCTGCCCTGCAGCCAGTGTATTGTCTGAATGTGTGTTTAGCACGGCAGGGGGCGTTATCACAGACAAGTGCAGCCGCCTGTCCACAGCCAATGTGGACAAGCTCACATTCATTAAAATGAACCAGGCATGGATCCCACAGGACTTGTTCGTACCTTGTGCAGAATAGACATGTATAGCGGCCTTAACCAGCCATTGTTATACTACAGTGCAATTTGCTCATTGTTGTATTTTGGATATTTCACACTCACTTTTAGAGTGTACCCTAATAAAAAAAAAAATATATAATTAAAACCAAAAATCTGTGTTGGCTACCTCGTCCTCCTCCACCGCCGCTTACACCTACACCGCCTCCTCAAACTCCTACTCCATATTGACCTTCACCTCATAAATCAAGTTTATTTTTATTTTATTTGTACCTATTTTATTTTATGTCATTTCACTAATTTGTCTGTTACATTTTCTGTTGAAATTCACCAATTTTTGGGTGTGATATACCCCTGCTCTACCTAGTAGACAGGTAACATTTCACTAATTTGTCTGTTACATATTCGTGTGAAATTCACCAATTTTTGGGTGTGATATATCCCGGCTGTACCTAATAGACAGGTAAAAACATTTCACTAATTTGTCTGTTACATTTTCGGGTGAAATTCACCAATTTTTGGCTGTGATATACTAATGCTATACCTTGTAGACAGGCAAAAACATTTTACTAATTTGTCTGTTACATTGTCGCGTGAAATTCATCAATTTTAGGCTGTGATATATCACTGCTCTACTTAGTAGACAGGTAAAAATAAATAATTAATTTGTCTGTTACATATTCAGGTGAAATTCACCAATTTTTGGCTGTGATATACCCCTGTTCTTTCTAGTAGACAGGTTAAAAAAATTCATTAATTTGTCAGTTACATATTCGGGTAAATTTCACCAATTTTTGGGTGTGAGACACTCCGGCTGTACCTAGAAGACAGGTAAAAACATTTTACTAATTTGTCTGTTACATTTTCTGGTGAAATTCACCAGTTTTTTGCTGTGATATACCACTGCTATACCTAGTAGACAGGTAAAAAAATTATGAATTTGTCTTTTACATATTCGGGTGAAATTAACAAATTTTTGGGTGTGATATACCCCTGCTCTACCTAGTAAACAGGTAACATTTCACTAATTTGTCTGTTACATATTCGGGTGAAATTCACAATTTTTTTTGTGTGATATACCCCGGCTGTACCGAGTAGACAGGTAAAAATATTTCACTAATTTGTCTGTTACATTTTCGGGTAAAATTCACCAATTTTTGGCTGTGATATACCACTGCTCTACCTAGTAGACAGGTTAATAAATTTCACCATTTTTTCTTTTACATTCTTGGGTGTCATTTTACAATTTTTGTCATGAATAAACCCCTGCTCTGCATAGGTGACAGGGACCGAAATTTTTAAAAACCATCTCTTCCATTGGCGGGTGACAATAACCCATTTCTGGCGATAAAAAAAACCCTGCTCTGCATAGGTGACAGGGAATTAAATTTGTAAAATTCGTCTTTAATTGGCCCTTTCATTCGATCCTTCTGCTTTCATAACTTGTCCCACATTTCAACTCGATCACATGGCAGCCATTGACCTCCCTTGGATGTGGTATCCCTTTCACACGGTCCCTCTCCGGCGTGGAACCCTGATTTGCCGATAACCGTGATCAACATGGTAGGCTCAGAAAAGAACATTGAAAGTTGATATCCAAATGGATCGTGGACCTCATGGGGACGTGCGATCAGGCAGAAGTTATCTAGAGTCAACAAAGCGTCAGCCATTCCTCAGTGACATTACCTATAATCTTTTATTAATCATTCCACTAACAGGCCATCTTAGGAGTCCTGTATTGTTATTTATCATCACTACCTCCCCGAGTCGGTAGTGGGTAATTGCCGAGCGCCCCCTCCTTTCCTTCAATTCTTCTGCTTTAATAATTTGTCCCACATTTCGGCTTGATCACAATAAAATTTCATCCATTGATCTCCCTTGGATATGGTCTCTCTTTCTCACGCTCCCTCTCCGGTGTGGAACCCTAAATCGCCGCTAACCGTGATCAACATGATAGGCGCAGAAAAAAACATCGAAAGTTGATACAGCAGATATCCAATTGGATCGTGAACATCACAGGGAAGTGCGACATGGTGGGGCAGTATGTTTGCACATTCCTACACAAACTGACTGATGGTTCTGCCCCCTGCAACGTCTGGGTCTCCAAATTGTGCACATGGCTTGAGCTTGCCCTTTACGCCTTGGAGATGCTTGCCTGCCCTGCAGCCAGTGTATTATCTGGACGTGTGTTTAGCATGACTGGAGGGGGTTATCACAGGTTATATGTCACGACCATGTTTATGGCCGTGACTCCTTGGGAGCCGCATACAGTTGCCCGCGGTTAGGGGTTGTTGTGTCAACCGCAGCTGGAGGCTATTTGCTGTTTGCCTCAGGTGCGGTTGCCACGGACAACAGGTATGTGTGCGGTTGCCTTGGAGTTGTGTGCATGTATGTATGCACTTTTGTATGTCTTTGTGCACTCTGTTGTATGTTTGGTGTGCACTGACATCTTCCCTTCACTGTGGTTGCCCGTGGCAACGCTTGGTTGTATGCGTACATGTGGTGGCAGTGTCCCGGCCTTCGGGCTGACTCCCAGGACATAGTTGCCACCCATGTCGTTGCCTGCGGCAACAACCACAGTGTGTTCTTGGGTTGGACACCTTCCATTTAAGTTGTGTTTCCCTTCCCTGGTGCTGGAAGGGTTAACTCCCTTCCCAGTGTGTGTGTGCTCTGGGTGTGTTTGTTGGGTGTGGCTACTTGGGCCTATAAAGCCTCAGTGTTTAGCACATGTCTGAGGGTTGCTTCAGCCATGCTTGTCTGGAGCAGCCTCCTGTGTTTTCCACCTGCCAGTGGGGGCCACCCTTGTGGTCATAAGATATATGTCACATTAAGTTTATGTCAAGTTTATGTGTGATGTCCATGTGATGTTCAGTTGGGATTTTCCTTTTGTTGTTTGGTTCAGCTTATGGATCTGGATTCCTGTGTGCACAGGGATTCAGTCAGCAAGGCTGTGGCAGGTAGGTGGAACTAGTTCAGTTCACCTGCCATATCCGTAAGACTGTTAGTGTTCCCCTTTTCCCTGCAGCTTGGCCAGTGAGACCCCTGTTCCTCCGTGTCCAGAAGGAACAGGCCGTCTTACCCTGACTCCTAGTCCAGGGACCGGTCGGAGGGTGAGTTAGGGATTAGAGGTTCCTGAGCATGGGTCCTCCTACCTTAAAGGTCGGCCCATGCAGCTAGGAGTTAGGGTCAGGTTAGGGACGCTTTAGGAGGTGACCTGCTCCCTTATCCTGTCGTCCTGGCCGAGCAGCCTAACATCTTCTGGCATCGCTCGGCTGAGGGTTTTCCCCATCCTCAGCCGTGACAGTATGACCACAAGGGTGGCCCCCACTGGCAGGTGGAATACACAGGAGGCTTCTCCAGCTAAGCATGGCTGAAGCAACCCTCAGACATGTGCTAAACACTGAGGCTTTATAGGCCCAAGTAGCCACACCCAACAAACACACCCAGAGCACACACACACTGGGAAGGGAGTTAACCCTTCCAGCACCAGGGAAGGGAAACACAACTTAAAGGGAAGGTGTCCAACCTAAGAACACACTGTGGCTGTTGCCGCAGGCAACGACATGGGTGGCAACTATGTCCTGGGAGTCAGCCCGAAGGCCGGGACACTGCCACCACATGTACACATACAACCAAACGTTGCCACGGGCAACCACAATGAAAGGAAGATGTCAGTGCACACCAAACATACAACAGAGTGCACAAAGACATACAAAAGTGCATACATACACGCACACAACTCCAAGGCAACCGCACACATACCTGTTGTCCGCGGCAACCGCACCTGAGGCAAACAGCAAATAGCCTCCAGCTGCGGTTGACACAACAACCTCTAACCGCGGGCAACTGTATGCGGCTCCCAAGGAGTCACGGCCATAAACATGGTCGTGACATAATATTTCCCAATGTTTTGGGGTGTACCCTAATTTAAAAAAATATTATTAAATTTAAAACCAAAAAGCAGTGTAGGCTGCCTCCTCCTCCTCCACCGCCGCTTCCACCTACACCGCCACATCCACTGCCTCCTCAACCTCCTACTTCATATGGACCTTTTCCTCTTAGAGCAAGATTATTATTTTATATTTTTATGTATTTTATATTATATAAAGTAATTTCCCTGTCCACATGTGTTTGCAGAGCACTTGCCATGCTCTTAACCACATTTTACATAGTACATAGTACATAAGGCCGAAAAAAGACATTTGTCCATCCAGTTCGGCCTGTCATCCTGCCAGTTGATCCAGAGGAAGGCAAAAAACCCCTGTGAGGTAGAAGCCAATTTTCCTCACTTTAGGGGAATAAAAATTCCTTCCCGACTCCAATCAGGCAATCAGAATAAATCCCTGGGTCAACGATCTCTCTCTAGTAGCTATAGCCTGTAATATTATTACGCTCCAGAAATACATCCAGGCCCCTCTTGAATTCCTTTATTGTACTCACCATCACCACCTCCTCAGGCAGAGAGTTCCATAGTCTCACTGCTCTTACCGTAAAGAATCCTCTTCTATGTTTGTGTACAAACCTTGTTTCCTCCAGACGCAGAGGATGTCCCCTCGTCACAGTCACCTTCCTGGGAATGAATAGATGATGGGATAGATCTCTGTACTGACCCCTGATATATTTATACATATTAATTAGATCTCCTCTCAGTCGTCTTTTTTCTAAAGTGAATAACCCTAATTTTGATAATCTTTCAGGGTACTGTAGTTGCCCCATTCCAGTTATTACTTTAGTTGCCCTCCTCTGGACCCTCTCCAGCTCTGCTATGTCTGCTTTGTTCACTGGAGCCCAGAACTGTACACAGTACTCCATGTGTGGTCTGACTAATGATTTGTAAAGTGGTAGGACTATGTTCTCATCACGGGCATCTATGCCCCTTTTGATGCAACCCATTATCTTATTGGCCTTGGCAGCATTTTAATAAGTACGAGTGACTTGCATTATTCCTTTCTATGTGCATAACTTTACATTTGTCAGTGTTAAACCTCATCTGCCACTTATCTGCCCAAGCCTCCAATCTATCCAGATCCCTCTGTAGTAGTATACTGTCCTCATCAGTGTTAATTACTTTACACAGTTTAGTGTCATCTGCGAAAATTGATATTTTGCTATGCCAGCCTTCTACAAGATCATTAATAAATATATTGAAGAGAATAGGGCCCAATACTGACCCCTGAGGTACTCCACTAGTGACAGTGACCCAATCTGAGTGTGTACCGTTAATAACCACCCTCTGTTTTCTATCCCTTAGCCAGTTACTTACCCACTTACAGACATTTTCTCCCAGTCCGAGCATTCTCATTTTATATACTAACCTTTTATGTGGTACTGTGTCAAATGCTTTGGAGAAGTCCAGATACACGACATCCATTGATTCGCCGCTGTCAAGTCTAGAACTTACCTCCTCATAGAAACTGATTAAATTTGTTTGACATGACCGATCCCTCACGAAGCCATGCTGATATGGCG
The DNA here is from genome assembly GCF_014858855.1 of Bufo gargarizans. NCBI lineage: Eukaryota > Metazoa > Chordata > Amphibia > Anura > Bufonidae > Bufo > Bufo gargarizans. The sequence continues at coordinate 157,791,018 of NC_058088.1, forward strand.
TTATTTGCTTATTTCCGTTAAGATGCTCTAACATAGCATCCCTCAGAAAACCTTCAAACAGTTTACCCACAACAGATGTTAAACTTACCGGCCTATAGTTTCCAGGCTCTGTTTTTGGACCCTTTTTGAATATTGGCACCACATTTGCCATGCGCCAATCCTGTGGGACATTCCCTGTCAATATAGAATCTGCAAATATTAGAAATAAGGGTCTGGCTATGACATTACTTAATTCCCTTAGGATACGGGGGTGTATGCCATCCGGTCCTGGCAATTTGTCTATTTTAATCTTTTTAAGTCGCTGTTGCACTTCTTCCTGGGTCAGGCAGGACACTTTTAATGGGGAATTTATTTCAACATTCTGCATGTCATCTGACAGTTTGTTTTCCTCAGTGAATACATTGGAGAAAAAAATATTTAACAGCTTTGCTTTCTCCTCGTCGCTCTCTGCGACTCCCCCCTCATTACTCTTTAACGGGCCGACACCTTCAGATTTATACTTTTTAACATTTATATAATTGAAGAACATTTTATGGTTAGTTTTACTCTCTTTGGCAATTAATCTCTCGGTCTCTAGTTTGGCCGCTTTTATTTGTTTTTTACATGTTCTATTTTTTTCCTTATAGTTTTTCAGTGCTTCCGTGCTACCTTCCTGTTTTAGTGTTTTATATGCTTTCTTTTTGTCATTTATTGCTTTCTTTACAGTTCTGTTTATCCACATTGGTTTCTTTTTGTTCCTTAACCTTTTATTCCCATACGGTATGTACCTCTCACAATGAGATTTTAGGATGCTTTTAAAGATATCCCATTTTGTGGCTGTATTTTTATTTGTGAGGACTTTATCCCATTTAGTTAGGCCTATGGCCTCTCTTAGTTGGCTAAATTTAGCTTTTTTGAAGTTTGGTATTTTTATTCCTCCCTGTAGAAACGCTCTTTTGAATGATAATTGGAAGGTTATTACTTTGTGGTCACTATTTCCCAGGTGTCCCCCAACCTGCACGTCTGTTGTTCTGTCAGGCCTATTGGTTAATACTAAGTCCAGAATGGCCGTCCCTCTAGTCGGGTCCTGAACCAGTTGGGAGAGGTAATTGTCTTTGGTTATTGCCAAGAACCTGTTTCCTTTATGAGATATACAAGTTTCAGTTTCCCAGTCTATATCTGGGTAGTTGAAGTCCCCCATAATAACCACCTCATTATGATTTGCCGCCTCGTCTATCTCGTTTAGTAGTAGATTTTCTGTGGACTCTGGTATATTAGGTGGTTTATAGTAAACTCCTATTAGTAATTTATTATTGTTTTTAGCGCCATGTATCTCTACCCACAGTGACTCCACATGTTCATGTCCCTCACTTATATCTTCCCGGAGTGTGGGCTTTAGACAGGACTTTACATAAAGGCAGACCCCTCCCCCTCTCCGGTTTTGACAATCCTTTCTAAACAGGCTGTAACCTTGTACATTAACTGCCCAGTCATAGCTATCATCCAGCCATGTCTCAGTTATTCCCACTATGTCATAGTCCTCCTCACACATCACTAATTCCAGTTCACCAGTTTTATTAGTCAGGCTTCTGGCATTAGTATACATACATTTGAGAGGTTTATGTATATTTTTTACTCTACACCTTTCCTTCTGAACTGTTCTAGTCCCTCCTTCCGTTCCTCCCCCAGTCTCACTACCTTGCCCCCGGTCTCTATCTGCACTATCTTCCCATTCTATAACATAATTACTCTCCCCCCCAGTCCCTAGTTTAAACACTCCTCCAACCTTCTAGCCATCTTCTTCCCCAACACAGCTGCCCCTTCCCCATTGAGGTGCAGCCCGTCCCTACGATAGAACCTGTAGCCGATAGAGAAATCGGCCCAGTTCTCCAGGAACCCAAACCCCTCCTTCCTACACCAGTTCTTGAGCCACTTGTTAATTTCCCTAATCTCCCGCTGCCTCTCTTGTGTGGCCCGTGGTACAGGTAGTATTTCGGAAAATATTACCTTTGAGGTCCTTGCCCTCAGCTTTTGACCTAAATCCCTGAAATCATTTTTAAGGACTCTCCCCCTACCCCTAACTTTGTCATTGGTTCCGATATGGACCATGACCGCTGGATCTTCTCCAGCCCCTCCCAGTAATCTGTCAACCCGATCCGCGATGTGTCGAACTCTAGCGCCAGGAAGACAGCACACTGTTCGGTGATCACGGTCTTTGTGACAAATTTCCCTATCTGTTCCCCTAATAATTGAGTCTCCCACTACCAGCACCTGTCTGGCCTGCCCTGCTCTCCTGGTCCCATGCTTACCGGAGCTGGCATTCCCCTGACTGGCAGAGGAAGTGTCCGGCTGCGGCAGTGCCATCCCTGGACTGACATCCCCCTCATCTGCCAAACGTGCAAACTTGTTGGGGTGTGTCAGATCAGGGCTAGCCTCCCTGGCACTCTTCCCTCTACCCCGCTTTCTAACTGTTACCCAGCTAGCTACCTCACTTTCCTCAGCCTCCTCTCTGTCACCCTCCTCCTCATCTACCCCAAAGAGTGCTTGCTCGGTGAGAAGCAAACTCTTTTGCAAATTGTCAATGCCTCTCAGTGTTGCAACTTGCCCATTTAGAGACTCGATTAGCGATTCCAAACGGGTAATTTGCTCACATCTTGAACAAAGATATGCACCCTTGAACTCCTGTTCCAGGACTGCATACATCATGCAAGATGTGCACTGGACTGCGTTGTCAATTGTGCAACACATACTAAATGGGGATTACACCAGCAAAGTAAAAAATACAATATAATGTAGTACTAAGAAACTGGCTAATTACAGTCCCCCACTGAAGTCCCTGAATCTAAAGTCACTTACTCTTAAGCCACACACTTAATCAACCACGCGTCGCGGTCAAACTCGCGTTATATGTCTCCTTATATAAATAAATATAGATGCAGCTCACTACACCAGCCTGGTTTGTCTCCCCTCTGGATTCAAAGAAAGGCCTTTAGCCCTTTCCATGACATTTTTAGAGCCATTTTAGTGCTCAAAAACTCGGGTCCGCATTGACTTCAATGGGGTTCGGGGTCTAGTTCTGGTCAAGTTTGGGTCCCGAACTCGAACTTTTTTGTGAAGTTCGGCCGAACTTGTCAAACCCGAACATTCAGGTGTCCGCTCAACTCTAGTGATGGTCCTTCCCTTGGTGTACAGTGATCTCTTCACAAGTCATAGGGCATGTCTTTAAAGGTCTCCCATGGAGGTCAATGAACATCTGCTTTCTATTGTGCTTATGGTGAGTAAGGCTGCTATAAAGCATCTCTCTAAATGCTCAGACAAGCTGGCTTCCCTCATAATCATACATAGAAAATAGAATAAAAAAAAAAAACAGAACATAAACTAGATTATAAAAAAGGAATGGGGTTTACTGTCTGTTTTGTAAATATTGGCAAATACATTTTATTTAAAGGGAGCCTATGACTAGATTTGATTTGTCCTAGCTGAAGTACATTAACACACAAGTGAAGAGAAACAAGCTAGTTTGTCATAACACCTTTACTATAAAAGATTGGTAGGAGAGTCTGTGTTTTATTCAGGGGCATTGCTAGGTTAAAATTTTCGGGGCTGGGCCCCGGAAGTTTCGTCCCAGGTCCAGATTGTACTGGCTGCCAGCTAGATACAACTGTATTTCCATCTTCAGAATGACAATACAATTGAATCTAATGCACTGCAAGAGCTGAAGGACTTGTGATGACATCACAGTCATGTGAACAGTCCTACATGCATTGCTGAGAAGCACCTGTGATGATTTCACCATCATGCGACCAGTGCAGGAGAGGATAGCGCTCTGCAGTGAAGAGGAGAAGTCCTGGGGAAGAAGCTGTGGTGAGGTCTGCTACATGAGGAGAGGTAAGTGAAGGGATAGATTCTCAGTGTGAGGCAGAGTAATGCTGGGAGTTTCTAGGTAATTGGATTCCAGCTCACCCGCATTTTCTTGCAAGGTGCACGGATATAAAGGATGAAGCCTTGTTATAATAGATTGAAAGGAAGGAAATCCGGCACTCAAAATTGATGAAGTCGTAGATTCCTTTATTTGGTCATGCAATATATCGGGTACAGAGGTTCAGAATGATTTATAAACAGTGATGCCCTTGTCAGTCTATGCGTTCTTATTCATGAATTATTACATGGGACTGAATACTAAGGGGGTGATTTTATTTACATGGGGCTGTATGTTGAAGGCGGCTCGGGAAGGGATGATTTTGTTTACATGGGACTGTAGGGGGTAATAGAGATGCTGTGATGTTATTTACATGGGACTCTATAATGGAGGGAGGAAAATAGTGATATTTACATGGGACTGTATGGTGGGCACTGCAGGGGGCATTATAAATATTGAGGGCACTTCAGGACGAGCATTATAATAGTAGGGGGAAATATAAGTACTAGGGGTACTTCAGGGTGAGCTCTTTAAATACTAGGGACACTGTAGGGGCATTTTAAATACAGGGGACATTAGACATTCTTATAACTACTGAGGGCTCTATAGAGTGACTTATAGATCTGCCTTATTTCTACTAAGAGCACTATGGGGGCCTTATTACTACTGAGGGGTCTGTAGAGAGCTTTATTACCACTGGGGAACAATATGAGGGCCTTATTTCTACTGGGAGCTCTGTGAGGGCATTATTACTACTGGAGGGCTCTTCTACTAATGGGGAGGACTCTTGGGGAGCATTATCACGGTAGGGGGCACTGTATGGAGCAGTATTACTAATGAGGGCATTCTAAAAGGGAACTATGAGGAGCACTATTATTATTGGAGGGGACTATCTGTATTACACTGTTATTTCTTCAGGATATTATTTGGGGGGATTGGGGAGCACAGCGAGCAGCAGGATAACAGTTTTTGGGACTCCAGGTTACATAGTTACATAGTTACATAGTAAATATGGTTGAAAAAAAGACATACAGTACAGACCAAAAGTTTGGACACACCTTCTCATTTAAAGAGTTTTATTTATTTTCATGACTATGAAAATTGTAGATTCACACTGAAGGCATCAAAACTATGAATTAACACATGTGGAATTATATACATAACAAAAAAGTGTGAAACAACTGAAAATATGTCATATTCTAGGTTCTTAAAAGTAGCCACATTTTGCTTTAATTACTGCTTTGCACACTCTTGGCATTCTCTTGATGAGCTTCAAGAGGTAGTCACCTGAAATGGTTTTCACTTCACAGGTGTGCCCTGTCAGGTTTAATAAGTGGGATTTCTTGCCTTATAAATGGGGTTGGGACCATCAGTTGTGTTGTGGAGAAGTCAGGTGCATACACAGCTGATAGTCCTACTGAATAGACTGTTAGAATTTGTATTATGGCAAGAAAAAAGCAGCTAAGTAAAGAAAAACGAGTGACCATCATTACTTTAAGAAATGAAGGTCAGTCAGTCCAAAAAAATTGGGAAAGTGCTCTACTTGTGCCGTTCATAGTGCCCCATGCTCTGAAGAATGGCAGGATAAGGCATATTGGTACACAAAATACTTTTTCCAGAGTGCGGGTGCCCACAGAGAGGGCTCTGAGTGCCGTCTCTGGCACCCGTGCCATAGGTTCGCCACCACTGACCTAGGACATATGAAGCACAGAGATTATTACTACCAAGATGCATAACTTTACATTTGTCCATACTTAACCTCATTTGCCAAGTTGATGCCCAATCACTTAGAGTGTTCAAGTCAGCTTGTAGTATATGGACATCTTCCAAAGACAGTACATTCTACATAGCTTAGTATCATCTGCAAAAATAGATATAGTGCTATAAATCCCATCTTCGATATCATTAATAAATAAATTAAATAATAAAGGGCCCAGCACTGAACCTTGCGGTACACCACTTATAACATGGGACCATTCTGAATAGGAATCATTGACCACAACTCTTTGGACACGGTCCTTCAGACAGTTTTCAATCCAATTACAAACTATACTTCCCAAGCCTATAGACCTTTTTTTGCCTATTAAACGTCTATGAGGGACAGTATCAAAAGCCTTGGCAAAATCCAGAAACACTACATCCACAGCCGCCCCTCTGTCCAGGCTTCTACTCACCTCCTCATAAAAACAAATCAGGTTAGTCTGACAACTTCTGTCCTTGGTAAACCCATGTTGGTTATCACTTATAATATTATTTGGGTTGGCGGGTGATGGTAGAAAAGTGAGGAAGCCAAGATGTCTGTGTGTCAAACTCTGCATAGACGAGTCGCAGCTGAAAGAAGTTGATTAAATAGAGAAGATGGTGACAGAGAAGATCTACACCAGAGGAGATGTCACCTGGGAGGCACTGGATGTGAGAGGTACAGTATGTGCTGCTGTATAGCAAGTACAATAAAATGTCTTTAGTGCTAGAGTGTGCGGGGGAGGGTCAACTTAGAGAATTAAGCCATATGCATTGGGGCTTGGGCCAAGGATCTTTGAGACCCTAGCAATGCCCCTGGTTTTAATGATTTGTGTTATATACATATTAGCCATTTTGATTAGTGGGAGATTTATGAAATGGTCAGAAAATTTTTTGTTGTTCCAAAAATAACCATTCACAGCACAGTTTTTTTTTCTTATTCTGATCTTGCACAACAGCCATGTTGTGATTGATTGCTAATGGCAATTTTCATTTAGACAGTTTTCAGAGATCTGCCCCTACACTATGCACCACTGCCAACAGTCACAAATTTGGAGGGACAGTCCCTATAATTTTTTTAGAAAGTTCCAGCAAGTTTGGTCTGTCCTGGGTGAATAATATGGTGCAGAGTATATAAGGTATATATAACCCTTGGGTTTCAGGCTGTCCCAAGGTCAGTACAATGTTGGTAAGTAGGTCCTACGTCTATTTCTTTCACTCCACTTCACTTGAGATATTCCTATTTTATTTTAAAATTACTGGGAACATAATAGTTTCTGTTCCTCAGTCTCCATTGCCTTTCATTTCTTGCTGCTTTCTTAAGGGCATAGCTGAGATATATTTCCCAAGGTAGACAATTTGGTTTACATTGTCAGACACTCACATTAATTTACTTCCAACAGGAGTCACAAAAAATGGCCACCCACTGTTTTTTATTTCAGGCTACCGTTGAAAAATTGCCCATTATTCTTCTGTAGTGGCAAGAAGGATCATTAATGCTTAACAAGCCCTAACTCTTTAGTTTTCTTATGTGCTTTATTATTACCTCACTACAGCTGATCATAATGCTGAGCTTAGATTTTGCTTAAACCATGTTTTCTCTAGTGACATTATTAGTTGGATTTATGGCATTAGTGTCCAGTATAATATGACTACAGTGTACCCGGCATAAATACAGTAAGTGATCCCATGTATAGATACAGACAGATGCATGCAGTCCAGTCACAATACGGACACCAGGTACAAATATTTAATGAAAATTAAAAATTAAAAAATGGCTCAATATATCAATAAAAAGAAACAATTAAAGGTCTAAACTAGGATATGACCAGACGGAAAATATACAACCATGTAACCACTGCAGCCAATCACTGGTGGTGATGCTTGCATGTACAGGTCCTTCTAAAAAAATTAGCATATTGTGATAAAGTTCATTATTTTCTGTAATGTACTGGTAAACATTAGACTTTCATATATTTTAGATTCATTACACACCAACTGAAGTAGTTCAAGCCTTTTATTGTTTTAATATTGATGATTTTGGCATACAGCTCATGAAAACCCAAATTTCCTATCTAAAAAAATTAGCATATTTCATCCGACCAATAAAAGAAAAGTGTTTTTAATACAAAAAAAGTCAACCTTCAAATAATTATGTTCAGTTATGCACTCAATACTTGGTCGGGAATAGAGTTGAGCGAACACCTGGATGTTCGGGTTCGAGAAGTTCGGCCGAACATCCCGGAAATGTTCGGGTTCGGGATCCGAACCCGATCCGAACTTCGTCCCGAACCCGAACCCCATTGAAGTCAATGGGGACCCGAACTTTTCGGCACTAAAAAGGCTGTAAAACAGCCCAGGAAAGAGCTAGAGGGCTGCAAAAGGCAGCAACATGTAGGTAAATCCCCTGCAAACAAATGTGGATAGGGAAATGAATTAAAATAAAAATTAAATAAATAAAAATTAACCAAAATCAATTGGAGAGAGGTTCCATAGCAGAGAATCTGGCTTCCCGTCACCCACCACTGGAACAGTCCATTCTCAGATATTTAGGCCCCGGCACCCAGGCAGAGGAGAGAGGTCCCGTAACAGAGAATCTGTCTTCATGTCAGCAGAGAATTAGTCTGCATGTCATAGCAGAGAATGAGGCTTCACGTCAGCCACCACTGCAACAGTCCATTGGCATATATTTAGGCCCAGCACCCAGGCAGAGGAGGGAGGTCCCGTAACAGAGAATCTGTCTTCATGTCAGCAGAGAATCAGTCTGCATGTCATAGCAGAGAATGAGGCTTCACGTCAGCCACCACTGCAACAGTCCATTGGCATATATTTAGGCCCAGCACACACACAGGCAGAGGAGAGAGGTCCCGTAACAGAGAATCTGGCTTCATGTCAGCAGAGAATCAGTCTGCATGTCATAGCAGAGAATGAGGCTTCACGTCAGCCACCACTGCAACAGTCCATTGGCATATATTTAGGCCCAGCACACACACAGGCAGAGGAGAGAGGTCCCGTAACAGAGAATCTGGCTTCATGTCAGCAGAGAATCAGTCTGCATGTCATAGCAAAGAATGAGGCTTCACGTCAGCCACCACTGCAACAGTCCATTGGCATATATTTAGGCCCAGCACACACACAGGCAGAGGAGAGAGGTCCCGTAACAGAGAATCTGGCTTCATGTCAGCAGAGAATCAGTCTGCATGTCATAGCAGAGAATGAGGCTTCACGTCAGCCACCACTGCAACAGTCCATTGGCATATATTTAGGCCCAGCACACACACAGGCAGAGGAGAGAGGTCCCGTAACAGAGAATCTGGCTTCATGTCAGCAGAGAATCAGTCTGCATGTCATAGCAAAGAATGAGGCTTCACGTCAGCCACCACTGCAACAGTCCATTGGCATATATTTAGGCCCAGCACACACACAGGCAGAGGAGAGAGGTCCCGTAACAGAGAATCTGGCTTCATGTCAGCAGAGAATCAGTCTGCATGTCATAGCAGAGAATGAGGCTTCACGTCAGCCACCACTGCAACAGTCCATTGGCATATATTTAGGCCCAGCACACACACAGGCAGAGGAGAGAGGTCCCGTAACAGAGAATCTGGCTTCATGTCAGCAGAGAATCAGTCTGCATGTCATAGCAGAGAATGAGGCTTCACGTCAGCCACCACTGCAACAGTCCATTGGCATATATTTAGGCCCAGCACACACACAGGCAGAGGAGAGAGGTCCCGTAACAGAGAATCTGGCTTCATGTCAGCAGAGAATCAGTCTGCATGTCATAGCAGAGAATGAGGCTTCACGTCAGCTGAAGGGTTAAACAGAATTAGCTGTGTGATCTGTATGAAGGACAAGAGGTTGGGTGACATCATATTGAAGGGTGACTATGTATACAATTACCTTCTGTCTTTATAAGGAAAGTTTCTAGTCAGCATTATTATAATGAGAGATGCCTTTCTTTCTCTATAAGGTACTGCTGTTAATGTAATAAGAACTCAAGCTATTCTTGTATGTATGTTTGAAAGTATAAAGGCCCTGTACGACAACAATAAATAGAACTGTTTCTGACATAATTCTGCATCTGTCATTGACACGTTCTCCAGACGTCTGTCTTCGGGGACACAGAAAGGAATCACGGTGCATAGAGAGACGGATAAGATTCTTTCAGTTGGGAGCTCGTCCGTGTAATAGAAATACAGGAATTCGGTAAGTAACGGAACATTCCTGTCTAAAGACTGGGGACATTCCGATGCTTTCCGTAAAATTTTCTGTTACTTCTATTTTGAATCCGCTTTAGACACTCTGAAAGAAATAGACAAGCTATCTTTAGGGAAGGTAGACTCTACTTTGGGGAAGGTAGAATATTAGAAATCTGTCTTTAGGGAAGGTAGAATATTAGAAATCTGTCTTTAGGGAAGATAGAATATTAGAAATCTGTCTTTAGGGAAGATAGAATGAAAAATGATAGTGTCTGTCTTTGGGGAAGATAGATTGAAAATAGACTCCTGGCCAGGTCACACAGATACTTTGGGGAAGTATTTTATATAGTTATATCTTTTCGGGAAGGATATACCAGAGGAAGTCTTTTGGGAAGACTTCATATAGTGTCTGCACCTTGATTTCTTTTGTCACCCCTTGTCTGTTGCTTCTTTTCTGTCGCTTTCTTATGCTTTCTGTTATGTTCTGATGTTATACAGCATTAAGTAGTTTTTTATGCTGAAGGTAAGCAGCAATTGAAACTGTGACCACTGCACTAACTTTATTATGTGTGTCCTGAATGACCTTCTAACCCAGCAACTGGTGAACGCAAGTAACTGTTTTAAGGGATTATACTACCTGACAATTGTGCAGGACGTTGTGCATAGATTCTGTACGGCTAGCCCTGGGGTCAATTTTGCTCTGCCTCCATCTTAATTAAGTTATATGACATGGGTGCACAGCAAGGAAAGGTCTCTCCACCCCCTCCGAATGTAGGTGACACTTGTAAGGATTATGTAGCCCGGGTCTGTGGGACTGATTATTGTTGTTTCGTTGCTCCCTGGGTTGATACTCTGGCAGTATGGACAGAGTGAATGTGTAGTATGAATTTGTTCCCTCAGGAAGAGGCTAATGACGTCTTCCATATGGATATGGTGATCAGGATTATGTTTGAGTGACACTGAAGCTTACCCATATTATGGTCCAGACCTCCAGTGGGACCTGCAGTGTATGAAGTCCAGTAGGAAAAATTGCCTTACTTAAGCACCGTAATGGTATGATAGACCAAATAAAGGTTCACAAGCAGTAGGCAGGGAACCAGGAGGGATATATATAAAAGAAACATGAGTTAGATAAAGAATTGACAAGGAGTTCACTCTAGAAGCCCTTCCTCCCAATTTAGGAAATATCCCACAGATATATCCGTCCCTTCTAACAGGTGACTTAGATTTAAAAGTACTTTGAGGCCCAGACATGATTAAATTGTCTCAAACGGGAAAAAGATAGGAGGAGAAGAGCTGACACTCCAGAGTCCTTTTACAGTACACACTTCTTCTTCAAAGCATCTGTTGGGAGATAGTTTAGACGCTGCCCGCAGCTCCCTGCCCCCCTTCTCCTTATGTCCATTACATACACAAGGCTTCGAGTGACAGCGGTGAAGGGAGGGGGGGAGGGCTCCTGAGCTAAAAATGCAGTTTCTGACAGTTTGGGATGGACCAGTTGTTGTCCTGGAAATACGAGAACATGTAGACTACAATTCACACATTTCTAACACTAGAGATGTCATAGCTCACATGCGCCTTAGATCACAAAAGTATTTTCCCAAGCCTGAACATATACCTCTTCCTGATACGGACAGTGACCTTGAGGAACAGTTCCCTTTTATGACTGTAGGGGACACTTTGTTGAGAAAAGCTATTGACATAGATGATATTAATAAGATTGTTAAACACTGCCCTGAACCCTCTTCATCTTCATCTGGGACGTTTCATTATTTAAGGAGAGCTTGTACAGGGAGATGTCTGACACAGGAGGATATGCGCCTTATAATAGATGGGATAGTCGGACATAATTCCCCCTGGGATTGGAGTAAAGTCCCCTCTATAAGCACTATAGAGCCCCCGAATACGCCGGCTGGTAATTATAAATTAAATACTGAGGCAGGCATAGACACAATGTGGGAGGAAATACAGCGTGAGATGGAGAGGTGTTTTCAGACTAGGTCCTCGCTGCCGACTGCTGTAGCCTGTAGACAAAAATCAGGAGAGTCTGTTATAGCCTTTTGGAAGAGGTTCAATGAGGTTTGGGCCCTGGAGGCAGGAATGAGTATTCAGGATCATATGCATTCTATGCTCATTCAGACTTTCCTTACCAATCTGCAGCCACATCTCCAGCTTACTGTTAAACAGATGGTCTCCGAATGGCCTAGTCTTAATAAGGATCAATTCCACAATAAATTACTGGAAAAGGAAACGGCGGGTTGTTTTGAAATAGTAAGACCTAAAGAGGCCCATTACCAAACTCAAGATAGGAATTGTCCCTCAAATCAGCACAATAGGGGAAGGGGCAGAAGACGTGGAGGGCCATGCTCTGGGAGAGGAGGGAATAATAGACATCGTCCTGCAGGTTGCTTTAATTGTGGTCAGACTGACCACTGGATCAGTCAATGTCCTTACCCACTCAGGCAACCTGCCCCATTTGATACCCATGCTCAAGGCACCCATCCTTACCCACAAGCTCAGATCCGTGATCTTCCCCCATCACTGCCGCAGCCCCAGAATAATACCCCTCGTTTTCCCGTAGCCTGGGGGCGGCAGACATCACAATGAGGATGCCCGGGGGACTGTGTCCCAGCATTCACTCTCATCACAAACCACTATAAGGAATCACCACTGATTGTGTTAACCATAGAGGGACGACCTCTCCCTTTTCTTGTGGATTCTGGTGCTACTAGTAGTACTATATGTGAGGATTATTATAGTGGTCCAAGAGAGGATGCTGAGCCCTCTGTGGGAATTAATGGGATACTAACCAGATCTTATAAAACTCCTCCCCTCTCGATCCAACATCCATACCAGCGCCAGTCCATGTTCACACACAGTTTTAGGATCATTCCAAATTGTCCTGTGAATTTATTAGGGAGAGATTTGTTTGTTCTGTTACAGTTGCAGTTGGGGATTAGCAGGACGGGACACCTACATGTCACATCCTCAGTTATGCCCATTTATGTTCCAAAGGATAATTGTTTTTTATATTTGGAATGCCAACCTCAGGATCTGTTACTTGATACAGTACCTCCTGAGGTTTGGGCACATACTGACCAAGATGTTGGCCTTATCTCCTGTACACCATATAAGGCAATGCTTAAGCCCAGCGCTACACCTGTTTACATTAAACAATACCCCCTTTCCCCAGAAAAAGAACAGGGGATTGAGTCTATGTTGATGGAATTCCTAGAGGCGGGGGTCATTGAGGAAATCATTTCCCCCTATAATACACCTATCAATCTAGTAAGAAAGGCAGATAATACCTTTAGGTTTGTCCAGGATCTTAGAGCGGTAAACGCACAGATCATACCCATAGCCCCAGTGGTTCCTGACGTACCATCTCTGCTATCAGCTATTCCTGCCATGCGGAGGTTTTCTCTGTTATTGATTTGATTAATGCATTTTTTTCTGTCCCAGTTGACAAGGAGACACGGCCACTTTTTGCTTTTAGAATGCCTCAGGGTTATGTGGACTCCCCAATAGTCTACTCCATTGTCCTCCAAATTACACTGCGCCCTTGGACTGCCCCTCATGGTTCTGTCCTTCTACAGTATGTGGATGATCTCCTCATATGTAGTTCTACTCGGGAGGCCTGCCAGGCAGACTGTGTTAGTTTACTACTGTGGCTATGTGACAGTGGTCACAAAGTTTCTAGGAAGAAATTACAATGGTGTATGGACAGTGTTGAGTATTTGGGCTTCGTTCTCAGTAAAGGTGAAAGGAGAATCAGCCATGCCAGAATTACCGCCATACTGGGTCTGCCCCGCCCACAAACCAAGAAGGACATGTTGACCTTTCTTGGCATGATTGGTTACTGCCGCCAATGGATTGCTGATTGTTCCTAATAATATTCTGAGACAAGCCACTAATACTGAGATGCCTGACTCCATTAAATGGTCTGATGACATGTTACAAGCTTTTGGTCATTTGAAATGTGCAATGGTTTCTAGTCCTAGTTTGGGCCTACCCGACTATGGCGTGATGTTTCACTTATTTGCCAGGGACAATTGTAACACCATGGCAGGAGTCCTGGCGCAGGATCATGGAGGTAAATACCACCCTGTTGCTTTTTTCTCAAAAGTGGTTCCCGTACAGGTTCAGGGCATGCCTGCGTGTCTCAGGAGTTTGGCAGCCTGTGCTATGGTTGCTGAGATGGCCACGCCTATCACCCTAGGTCATCCCACTGCTCTACATATCTCACACAATGTACAGGCCCTGTTGAGGAACATCCATACAGAACATGTCAGCACAAAGACTGAGCGGATATGAAGTTTTGTTGCTATCTAATCCTCAACTTCATATCCAGTACTCAGCACCCACGTTCGGTCCAATGGCTATCCTGAATGCCCTGCTTGGCTACAAGGGAGAGCAGGATGATTTGCCTCCTCCCCATGCATGTGCTGAACTTATACATGAGCATACCTCACCTAGGCCCGACTTACAGTCCACACCCATTGAAGGGGCTCCTGATGTATTTGTGGATGGATCCTGTTCCCGCCCTAATGACAACACTTATCATGCCGGATACGCTGTGGTTCAGCTCCCTGATGTTATACTGGAATCGAATCCTATTCCTTTTCAATCGGCCCAAGCTGCTGAACTGATTGCCATCACTAGGGCTTGTTGTCTCTTTGAGGGGAATGATGTTAATGTGTACACCGATTCCAAGTATGCCTTTGGGATTGTCCATGATCATGGGGTGATCTGGCAGAGGAGAGGCTTCATAGATGCAGATGGGAAACAAATCTCACATTCCACCCTGGTCCATGATCTCCTGGCCACCATCCAATTACCTAGCAAAGTAGCTGTTATCCATTGTAAGGCACATATTGGACTACAAACACACGTAGCTAAAGGGAATGTCCTAGCTGATCAGGCAGCAAAGGAGGCTGATATTAGGTTGCTCAGCTTCCAGGATTTGGCTATCAGTAGTGACATCATGGAATGGCAGTCGGTAGGTGCAGTACAAGACCATAATACGGGTCTTCTCTGCAAAGAGGGGAATCCATGTATCCCAGTTGCAAGCGCCCCGATTTTAATTGAACAGTATCATGGTCTTGGCCATAGGGGAGCACAGGCAACCACTGACCTCATTCAGATAGATTCTTTATACCAGGTCTTAGATCAAAGGTACAATCTTATGTTTAGCGGAGTATTATATGTCTCAGAGATTAGGATGCAGCCTAACAAGGATACTGGGTACTCACCATTTGAGGTCCTAATGGAAAGACCTTCCCCACCCCTTGGGGTCAAAGGCCCCTGTGATAGAAAAAGGGGATCTAGAAGTGGTACAAGCAGAATATGTGAGGAAACTTATAGAAACTGTAGATCAAATTGAACAAGATATTGCTCGTACCTCTCCTTTCTCTCCACAGGAACCTACGCATCCTTTCCAACCAGGAGATGTGGTGATAGTCCAGAGACTGGCAAAAGGACGAAAACAGACTGAGTTCCCATTTGGACCACCCACCCGAGTGGTAGCAGTCACCAGAGCAGCGATTCTCACAGAAGAGGCTCCAATCTGGATTCACGCTAGCAGAGTGAAAAGGGTTCCTGAGGCTTCTTCTCCGGTGACGGACAAAGACAAAGAGGGTGAAGCAGGTGTGAAATCCCTGAACAAAGAGGGGAGCTCAGAAGAAGTTTCCCTGAAAAGTGCCTTGCCACAGGCTGAAGATGATGACCCCACAATATTCTGGGAGATAATATTCTAGGAGATTTGTTTGTCTGCTGATAATTATTAGTCTGGCTTATTACTACATGTATTTATCACCCAGAGGAGATGAGTTTCTTCTGCGGTGCACCAAATAATCAGCCAGTATATAAAAGAGCTCAGGAGCAGGATTCCTTTGCTCCCGTCCCCTTTTATTCTGAACAGAATAGTATAGTCAGGATGGCAAATGCCCTAAATGTTAGTTCATTGTGCCTTAAAGACTTACAGAGCCCACGGGATCTTATACAAACATGTGTCATTGCTGTGCCTACCCCCGATGACTCCCTCCTTGAAGTCTGGGCGAAGGCGAACAATACACAATCTTTTATTCCCTTGTATGACTTCTGTGGGGAATGTCAGAAAATAGGAAATAGCAGGGATAATATTAGAATAACAACTATTAACGGTGACTGCAGCAGAGACTTGTTTTACTTTCCCAGGATATGACTTTATATTGTGATAATAGAGGCATAAAAAGTGAATTACCTAGGAATAGTGTATATGATTATATTGACGACACCTGTAAAAAGAATAGTAGACTTGCTAGCTCCCTGGATAATTCCATGAGTTGCAATAAGACCATTGTGACTCCTAGTTTTATGTATAATATAATGCTCCCTAAAGGATGTTTTTTGTCTTGTGGTAACAGCACCTACAATTACATTCCTGCTAATGTTATTGGAGGTCCCTGTGCGTTCTCCAGGCTGACTTTGGCTCTTCCCAGTCAACCCCCTATCAGGAGAGCTTAAAGATCGGTTACCAAGACTTTATCAGAAGACTGTGACTCTACCCCTTCTCAGCCATACAGAATATATAAGTTTGGGCGCCTCTATACTAGGGGTGCCTGGACTGGCTATATATAATACTCGTACTATAAATTCTATTGCATGTGACTTAGCAAAATCCCTGAATCATACCTCTATCGCCTTATCAGACATGCTTATAGATATACAAGGTATAAGAGGAGCAGTGCTAGAAACTAGATTTGCTGTAGATTATCTGTTACTGAAGCATAATATAGGATGTCAAGATTTTAAAGGAATGTGTTGTTTTAATTTATCTGATCATTCCAGATCAATCCAGTCCCATATTCAAGGGTTACATGAAATTGCTAATGATATCAGGAAAGATGTTGAGTCATCCTCTTGGTGGGACTGGTTATTGAGCTGGCTGCCGGATTTGAAATGGTTAAGAACATTATTGATCAGTATTGCAATTATAATTGCTTCCTTGATTGTTATATGATGTTGCATCCAATGTATCCCTTCCCTCATACAGATGTTTTGTGCAATGTGTCCAAAACCCACAGACCCTGGTCAAGCATATGCTACTTACCTCTCTATGAGAGAGAAAAGATAAGTCATATTTATGACTAAAGAGGGGATTGAAGGGTTAAACAGAATTAGCTGTGTGATCTGTATGAAGGACAAGAGGTTGGGTGACATCATATTGAAGGGTGACTATGTATACAATTACCTTCTGTCTTTATAAGGAAAGTTTCTAGTCAGCATTATTATAATGAGAGATGCCTTTCTTTCTCTATAAGGTACTGCTGTTAATGTAATAAGAACTCAAGCTATTCTTGTATGTATGTTTGAAAGTATAAAGGCCCTGTACGACAACAATAAATAGAACTGTTTCTGACATAATTCTGCATCTGTCATTGACACGTTCTCCAGACGTCTGTCTTCGGGGACACAGAAAGGAATCACGGTGCATAGAGAGACGGATAAGATTCTTTCATCAGCCACCACTGCAACAGTCCATTGGCATATATTTAGGCCCAGCACACACACAGGCAGAGGAGAGAGGTCCCGTAACAGAGAATCTGGCTTCATGTCAGCAGAGAATCAGTCTGCATGTCATAGCAGAGAATGAGGCTTCACGTCAGCCACCACTGCAACAGTCCATTGGCATATATTTAGGCCCAGCACACACACAGGCAGAGGAGAGAGGTCCCGTAACAGAGAATCTGGCT
The DNA here is from genome assembly GCF_014858855.1 of Bufo gargarizans. NCBI lineage: Eukaryota > Metazoa > Chordata > Amphibia > Anura > Bufonidae > Bufo > Bufo gargarizans. The sequence goes on from NC_058088.1 coordinate 157,808,588, forward strand.
TCATGTCAGCAGAGAATCAGTCTGCATGTCATAGCAGAGAATGAGGCTTCACGTCAGCCACCACTGCAACAGTCCATTGGCATATATTTAGGCCCAGCACACACACAGGCAGAGGAGAGAGGTCCCGTAACAGAGAATCTGGCTTCATGTCAGCAGAGAATCAGTCTGCATGTCATAGCAGAGAATGAGGCTTCACGTCAGCCACCACTGCAACAGTCCATTGGCATATATTTAGGCCCAGCACACACACAGGCAGAGGAGAGAGGTCCCGTAACAGAGAATCTGGCTTCATGTCAGCAGAGAATCAGTCTGCATGTCATAGCAGAGAATGAGGCTTCACGTCAGCCACCACTGCAACAGTCCATTGGCATATATTTAGGCCCAGCACACACACAGGCAGAGGAGAGAGGTCCCGTAACAGAGAATCTGGCTTCATGTCAGCAGAGAATCAGTCTGCATGTCATAGCAGAGAATGAGGCTTCACGTCAGCCACCACTGCAACAGTCCATTGGCATATATTTAGGCCCAGCACACACACAGGCAGAGGAGAGAGGTCCCGTAACAGAGAATCTGTCTTCATGTCAGCAGAGAATTAGTCTGCATGTCATAGCAGAGAATGAGGCTTCACGTCACCCACCACTGCAACAGTCCATTGGCATATATTTAGGCCTAGCACACAGGCAGAGCAGAGAGGTCCCGTAACAGACAATCTGGCTTCATGACAGCAGAGAATCAGTCTGCATGTCATAGCAGAGAATGAGGCTTCACGTCAGCCACCACTGCAACAGTCCATTGGCATATATTTAGGCCCAGCACACACACAGGCAGAGGAGAGAGGTCCCGTAACAGAGAATCTGGCTTCATGTCAGCAGAGAATCAGTCTGCATGTCATAGCAGAGAATGAGGCTTCACGTCAGCCACCACTGCAACAGTCCATTGGCATATATTTAGGCCCAGCACACACACAGGCAGAGGAGAGAGGTCCCGTAACAGAGAATCTGTCTTCATGTCAGCAGAGAATTAGTCTGCATGTCATAGCAGAGAATGAGGCTTCACGTCACCCACCACTGCAACAGTCCATTGGCATATATTTAGGCCTAGCACACAGGCAGAGCAGAGAGGTCCCGTAACAGACAATCTGGCTTCATGACAGCAGAGAATCAGTCTGCATGTCATAGCAGAGAATGAGGCTTCACGTCACCCACCACTGCAACAGTCCATTGGCATATATTTAGGCCCAGCACACACACAGGCAGAGGAGAGAGGTCCCGTAACAGAGAATCTGTCTTCATGTCAGCAGAGAATTAGTCTGCATGTCATAGCAGAGAATGAGGCTTCACGTCACCCACCACTGCAACAGTCCATTGGCATATATTTAGGCCTAGCACACAGGCAGAGCAGAGAGGTCCCGTAACAGACAATCTGGCTTCATGACAGCAGAGAATCAGTCTGCATGTCATAGCAGAGAATGAGGCTTCACGTCACCCACCACTGCAACAGTCCATTGGCATATATTTAGGCCTAGCACACAGGCAGAGCAGAGAGGTCCCGTAACAGACAATCTGGCTTCATGTCAGCAGAGAATCAGTCTGCATGTCATAGCAGAGAATGAGGCTTCACGTCACCCACCACTGCAACAGTCCATTGGCATATATTTAGGCCTAGCACACAGGCAGAGCAGAGAGGTCCCGTAACAGACAATCTGGCTTCATGACAGCAGAGAATCAGTCTGCATGTCATAGCAGAGAATGAGGCTTCACGTCACCCACCACTGCAACAGTCCATTGGCATATATTTAGGCCTAGCACACAGGCAGAGGAGAGAGGTCCCGTAACAGACAATCTGGCTTCATGTCAGCAGAGAATCAGTCTGCATGTCATAGCAGAGAATGAGGCTTCACGTCACCCACCACTGCAACAGTCCATTGGCATATATTTAGGCCTAGCACACAGGCAGAGCAGAGAGGTCCCGTAACAGACAATCTGGCTTCATGTCAGCAGAGAATCAGTCTGCATGTCATAGCAGAGAATCAGGCTTCACGTCAGCCACCACTGCAACAGTCCATTGTCATAAATTTAGGCCCAGCACCCAGGCAGAGGAGAGAGGTCCCGTAACAGACAATCTGGCTTCATGTCAGCAGAGAATTAGTCTGCATGTCATAGCAGAGAATCAGGCTTCATGTCAGCCACCACTGCAACAGTCCATTGGCATATATTTAGGCCTAGCACACAGGCAGAGGAGAGGTTCATTCAACTTTGGGTAGCCTCGCAATATAATGGTAAAATGAAAATAAAAATAGGATTGAATGAGGAAGTGCCCTGGAGTCCAATAATATATGGTTATGGGGAGGTAGTTAATGTCTAATCTGGACAAGGGACGGACAGGTCCTGTGGGATCCATGCCTGGTTCATTTTTATGAACGTCAGCTTGTCCACATTGGCTGTAGACAGGCGGCTGCGTTTGTCTGTAATGACGCCCCCTGCCGTGCTGAATACACGTTCAGACAAAACGCTGGCTGCCGGGCAGGCCAGCACCTCCAAGGCATAAAAGGCTAGCTCTGGCCACGTGGACAATTTAGAGACCCAGAAGTTGAATGGGGCCGAACCATCAGTCAGTACGTGGAGGGGTGTGCACACGTACTGTTCCACCATGTTAGTGAAATGTTGCCTCCTGCTAACACGTTGCGTATCAGGTGGTGGTGCAGTTAGCTGTGGCGTGTTGACAAAAGTTTTCCACATCTCTGCCATGCTAACCCTGCCCTCAGAGGAGCTGGCCGTGACACAGCTGCCTTGGCGACCTCTTGCTCCTCCTCTGCCTTGGCCTTGGGCTTCCACTTGTTCCCCTGTGACATTTGGGAATGCTCTCAGTAGCGCGTCTACCAACGTGCGCTTGTACTCGCGCATCTTCCTATCACGCTCCAGTGCAGGAAGTAAGGTGGGCACATTGTCTTTGTAGCGTGGATCCAGCAGGGTGGCAACCCAGTAGTCCGCACAGGTTAAAATGTGGGCAACTCTGCTGTCGTTGCGCAGGCACTGCAGCATGTAGTCGCTCATGTGTGCCAGGCTGCCCAGGGATAAGGACAAGCTGTCCTCTGTGGGAGGCGTATCGTCATCGTCCTGCCTTTCCCCCCAGCCACGCACCAGTGATGGACCCGAGCTGCGTTGGGTGCCACCCCGCTGTGACCATGCTTCATCCTCATCCTCCTCCACCTCCTCCTCATCCTCGTCCTCCTCGTCCTCCAGTAGTGGGCCCTGGCTGGCCACATTTGTACCTGGCCTCTGCTGTTGCCAAAAACCTCCCTCTGAGTCACTTCGAAGAGACTGGCCTGAAAGTGCTAAAAATGACCCCTCTTCCTCCTCCTCCTCCTCCTCCTCCTGGGCCACCTCCTCTTCCATCATCGCCCTAAGTGTTTTCTCAAGGAGACATAGAAGTGGTATTGTAACGCTGATAACGGTGTCATCGCCACTGGCCATGTTGGTGGAGTACTCGAAACAGCGCAACAGGGCACACAGGTCTCGCATGGAGGCCCAGTCATTGGTGGTGAAGTGGTGCTGTTCTGTAGTGCGACTGACCCGTGCGTGCTGCAGCTGAAACTCCACTATGGCCTGCTGCTGCTCGCACAGTCTGTCCAGCATGTGCAAGGTGGAGTTCCACCTGGTGGGCACGTCGCATATGAGGCGGTGAGCGGGAAGGCCGAAGTTACGCTGTAGCGCAGACAGGCGAGCAGCAGCAGGATGTGAACGCCGGAAGCGCGAACAGACGGCCCGCACTTTATGCAGCAGCTCTGACATGTCGGGGTAGTTGTGAATGAACTTCTGCACCACCAAATTCAGCACATGCGCCAAGCAAGGGATGTGCGTCAAATTGGCTAGTCCCAGAGCTGCAACGAGATTTCGCCCATTATCACACACCACCAGGCCGGGCTTGAGGCTCACCGGCAGCAACCACTCGTCGGTCTGTTGTTCTATACCCCGCCACAACTCCTGTGCGGTGTGGGGCCTGTCCCCCAAACATATGAGTTTCAGAATGGCCTGCTGACGTTTACCCCGGGCTGTGCTGAAGTTGGTGGTGAAGGTGTGTGGCTGACTGGATGAGCAGGTGGAAGAAGAGGAGGAGGAAGCCGAGAAGGAGGAGGTGGCAACAGGAGGCAAAGAATGTTGCCCTGCGATCCTTGGCGGCGGAAGGACGTGCGCCAAACAGCTCTCCGCCTGGGGCCCAGCTGCCACTACATTTACCCAGTGTGCAGTTAGGGAGATATAGCGTCCCTGGCCGTGCTTACTGGTCCACGTATCTGTGGTTAGGTGGACCTTGCCACAGATGGCGTTGCGCAGTGCACACTTGATTTTATGGGATACTTGGTTGTGCAGGGAAGGCACGGCTCTCTTGGAGAAGTAGTGGCGGCTGGGAACAACATACTGTGGGACAGCAAGCGACATGAGCTGTTTGAAGCTGTCTGTGTCCACCAGCCTAAATGACAGCATTTCATAGGCCAGTAGTTTAGAAATGCTGGCATTCAGGGCCAGGGATCGAGGGTGGCTAGGTGGGAATTTACGCTTTCTATCAAATGTTTGTGAGATGGAGAGCTGAACGCTGGCGTGTGACATGGTTGAGACGCTTGGTGACGGAGGTGGTGGTGGTGGTGGTGTTGGTGGTACATCCCCTGTTTGCTGGGCGGCAGGTGCCAACGTTCCTCCAGAGGCGGAGGAAGAGGCCGAGGCGGCAGCAGCAGAATAGGCCGAGGCGGCAGCAGCAGAAGAGGTAGCAGGGGGAGCCTGAGTGACTTCCTTGGTTTTAAGGTGTTTACTCCACTGCAGTTCATGCTTTGCATGCAGGTGCCTGGTCATGCAGGTTGTGCTCAGGTTCAGAACGTTAATGCCTCGCTTCAGGCTCTGATGGCACAGCGTGCAAACCACTCGGGTCTTGTCGTCAGCACATTGTTTGAAGAAGTGCCATGCCAGGGAACTCCTTGAAGCTGCCTTTGGGGTGCTCGGTCCCAGATGGCGGCGGTCAGTAGCAGGCGGAGTCTCTTGGCGGCGGGTGTTCTGCTTTTGCCCACTGCTCCCTCTTTTGCTACGCTGTTGGCTCGGTCTCACCACTGCCTCTTCCTCCGAACTGTGAAAGTCAGTGGCACGACCTTCATTCCATGTGGGGTCTAGGACCTCATCGTCCCCTGCATCGTCTTCCACCCAGTCTTGATCCCTGACCTCCTGTTCAGTCTGCACACTGCAGAAAGACGCAGCAGTTGGCACCTGTGTTTCGTCATCATCAGAGACATGCTGAGGTGGTATTCCCATGTCCTCATCATCAGGAAACATAAGTGGTTGTGCGTCAGTGCATTCTATGTCTTTCACCGCTGGGGAAGGGCTAGGTGGATGCCCTTGGGAAACCCTGCCAGCGGAGTCTTCAAACAGCATAAGAGACTGCTGCATAACTTGAGGCTGAGACAGTTTCCCTGGTATGCATGGGGGTGATGTGACAGACTGATGGGGTTGGTTTTCAGGCGCCATCTGTGCGCTTTCTGCAGAAGACTGGGTGGGAGATAATGTGAACGTGCTGGATCCACTGTCGGCCACCCAATTGACTAATGCCTGTACCTGCTCAGGCCTTACCATCCTTAGAACGGCATTGGGCCCCACCATATATCGCTGTAAATTCTGGCGGCTACTGGGACCTGAGGTAGTTGGTACACTAGGACGTGTGGATGTGGCAGAACGGCCACGTCCTCTCCCAGCACCAGAGGGTCCACTAACACCACCACGACCATGTCCACGTCCGCGTCCCTTACTAGATGTTTTTCTCATTGTTATGGTTCACCACAACAACAAATATATTATTTGGCCCAATGTATTGTATTCAAATTCAGCGGGATATAAATTTGAGGCCTAGTATTTAGGCGCTGGGTGACCGGTATGGATTTAGTGACAGAATTAGACTTGGAAATGCACAGAAGCGTGTGTGTGAAGTTATTCTGAATGACCCTATGTGCACCTTCAATATGATCTACCCTTTTAGGGATAGATTTCAAATAGCTCTGATATAGCAGAAACGACTAAATTATGAAATTGCTAAATTGGGAATTGTATTTCAACCCAGAACAAAAAATGTGCTTTGACGGACACTAAATAACTTTCCCAGCCACAACAGGACAGCGGTAACGAGAGATTTAGCGGGATATAAATTTGAGGCCTAGTATTTATGCGCTGGGTGACAGGTATGGGTTTAGTGACAGAATTAGATTTGGAAATGCACAGTAGCGGGTGTGTGAAGTTATTCTGAATGACCCTATGTGCACCTTGAATATTATATACCCTTTTAGGGATAGATTTCAAATAGCTCTGATATAGCAGAAACCACTAAATTATGAAATTGCTAAATTGGGAATTGTATTTCAACCCAGAACAAGAAATGTGCTTGAACGGACACTAAATAACTCGCCCAGCTACAGCACTAAGGACAGATTTAGCGGGATATAAATTTGAGGCCTAGTATTTAGGCGCTGGGTGACAGGTATGGGTTTAGTGCCAGAATTAGACTTGGAAATACACAGTAGCGGGTGTGTGTGAAGTTATTCTGAATGACCCAATGTGCACCTTGAATATTATATACCCTTTTAGGGATAGATTTCAAATAGCTCTGATATAGCAGAAACCACTAAATTATGAAATTGCTAAATTGGGAATTGTATTTCAACCCAGAACAAGAAATGTGCTTGAACGGACACTAAATAACTCGCCCAGCTACAGCACTAAGGACAGATTTAGCGGGATATAAATTTGAGGCCTAGTATTTAGGCGCTGGGTGACAGGTATGGGTTTAGTGCCAGAATTAGACTTGGAAATACACAGTAGCGGGTGTGTGTGAAGTTATTCTGAATGACCCAATGTGCACCTTGAATATTATATACCCTTTTAGGGATAGATTTCAAATAGCTCTGATATAGCAGAAACCACTAAATTATGAAATTGCTAAATTGGGAATTGTATTTCAACCCAGAACAAGAAATGTGCTTGAACGGACACTAAATAACTCGCCCAGCTACAGCACTAGGGACAGATTTAGCTGGATATAAATTTGAGGCCTAGTATTTAGGCGCTGGGTGACAGGTATGGGTTTAGTGCCAGAATTAGACTTGGAAATACACAGTAGCGGGTGTGTGTGAAGTTATTCTGAATGACCCAATGTGCACCTTGAATATTATATACCCTTTTAGGGATAGATTTCAAATAGCTCTGATATAGCAGAAACCACTAAATTATGAAATTGCTAAATTGGGAATTGTATTTCAACCCAGAACAAGAAATGTGCTTGAACGGACACTAAATAACTCGCCCAGCTACAGCACTAAGGACAGATTTAGCGGGATATAAATTTGAGGCCTAGTATTTAGGCGCTGGGTGACCGGTATGGATTTAGTGACAGAATTAGACTGGGATATGGCCAAAAAATAAACAGACTATTGCTGGTTAAATGCACTTGGTGTGACAGCTTCACCCTGATGTAGGCTTTAGCCAAAAAACAACCACACCATTGAGGGTTAAATGCACTTGGTGACAGGCGCAGCTTGCCCCTGATTTAGTATATGGCCAAAAAATGAACAGACTATTGCTGGTTAAATGCACTTGGTGTGACAGCTTCACCCTGATGTAGGCTTTAGCCAAAAAACAACCACACCATTGAGGGTTAAATGCACTTGGTGACAGGCGCAGCTTGCCCCTGATTTTGTATATGGCCAAAAAATGAACAGACTATTGCTGGTTAAATGCACTTGGTGTGACAGCTTCACCCTGATGTAGGCTTTAGCCAAAAAACAACCACACCATTGAGGGTTAAATGCACTTGGTCGCAGCTTGTGCTGGCGCACCACAAGACACAAAATGGCCGCCGATCACCCCAGAAAAATGTGACTGACAAACGGTCTGGGCAGCCTAAAAACAGTGAGCAATTGAGGATCAGCAGCTCAATGATCCACAGCTGCAGATCGATCAGTTAATCAAGTCCTTTGGAGGAGTTAATCTGCCTAATCTCGCCCTACTGTCGCAGCCGCAACCTCTCCCTACGCTAATCAGAGCAGAGTGACGGGCGGCGCTATGTGACTCCAGCTTAAATAGAGGCTGGGTCACATGGTGCTCTGGCCAATCACAGCCATGCCAATAGTAGGCATGGCTGTGATGGCCTCTTGGGGCAAGTAGTATGACGCTTGTTGATTGGCTGCTTTGCAGCCTTTCAAAAAGCGCCAAGAAAGCGTCACAAAAGCGCGAAGAAAGCGACGAACACCGAACCCGAACCCGGACTTTTACGAAAATGTCCGGGTTCGGGTCCGTGTCACGGACACCCCAAAATTCGGTACGAACCCGAACTATACAGTTCGAGTTCGCTCATCCCTAGTCGGGAATCCTTTTGCAGAAATGACTGCTTCAATGCGGCGTGGCATGGAGGCAATCAGCCTGTGGCACTGCTGAGGTGTTATGGAGGCCCAGGATGCTTCGATAGTGGCCTTAAGCTCATCCAGAGTGTTGGGTCTTGCGTCTCTCAACTTTCTCTTCCCAATATCCCACAGATTCTCTATGGGGTTCAGGTCAGGAGAGTTGGCAGGCCAATTGAACACAGCAATACCATGGTCAGTAAACTATTGACCAGTGGTTTTGGCACTGTGAGCAGGTGCCAGGTCGTGCTGAAAAATGAAATCTTCATCTCCATAAAGCTTTTCAGCAGATGGAAGCATGAAGTGCTCCAAAATCTCCTGATAGCTAGCTGCATTGACCCTGCCCTTGATAAAACACAGTGGACCAACACCAGCAGCTGACATGGCACCCCAGACCATCACTGACTGTGGGTACTTGACACTGGACTTCAGGCATTTTGGTATTTCCCTCTCCCCAGTCTTCCTCCAGACTCTGGCACCTTGATTTCCAAATGACATGCAACAGTCCAGTGCTGCTTCTCTGTAGCCCAGGTCAGGCGCTTCTGCCGCTGTTTCTGGTTCAAAAGTGGCTTGACCTGGGGAATGCGGCACCTGTAGCCCATTTCCTGCCCACGCCTGTACACGGTGGCTCTGGATGTTTCTACTCCAGACTCAGTCCACTGCTTCCGCAGGTCCCCCAAGGTCTGGAATCGGTCCTTCTCCACAATCTTCCTCAGGGTCCGGTCACCTCTTCTCGTTGTGCAGCGTTTTCTGCCACACTTTTTCCTTCCCACAGACTTCCCACTGAGGTGCCTTGATACAGCACTCTGGGAACAGCCTATTCGTTCAGAAATTTCTGTCTGTGTCTTACCCTCTTGCTTGAGGGTGTCAATGATGGCCTTCTGGACAGCAGTCAGGTCGGCAGTCTTACCCATGATTGCGGTTTTGAGTAATGAACCAGGCTGGGAGTTTTTAAAAGCCTCAGGAATCTTTTGCAAGTGTTTAGAGTTAATTAGTTGATTCAGATGATAAGGTTAATAGCTCGTTTAGAGAACCTTTTCATGATATGCTAATTTTTTTAGATAGGAATTTGGGGTTTTCATGAGCTGTATGCCAAAATCATCAATATTAAAACAATACAAGGTTTGAACTACTTCAGTTGGTGTGTAATGAATCTAAAATATATGAAAGTCTAATGTTTATCAGTACATTACAGAAAATAATGAACTTTATCACAATATGCTAATTTTTTGAGAAGGACCAGTATGTACGAGACGGCTGACATCAGAGATTGGCTGCAGCAGACGAGTTGCTGTAAAAAGACCTCTGCCATGTTATGTCAGTGCAAACACATGCTTTTGAATCACATCTGTTAGCTGTAAAATGATTTTGCGTCACTGTTAGGCTCAGGTCACACGTCACTAATTTTGTCAGTTATGGGTCAAAAACACAGAACAGGTGCAGATCTTTTCATGATACCTTATCTGAGAGAAGGATTGGCTTCTGATTTTGGCTCACCATACAGTAACTGCTGGAATTAACTGACCAAATAACTGAAGTGTGAACAGGTCAATGTTGGCATCAGGTATAATGTACTTAACCGTGTAGTGGCCAAAGATTCTACTATAGCGTGAAAGAGTTGTTTCATTTTACACCGTCTTCTATTTACAAGTAGATTAATAGAGAACCTGTTCTGTTAGCTACAGTGGGAAAGTGGGAAAGAGCTGTTTGTGGGGTGTACATGTTGATTGCTAGATAACCTGTTCTGTTTGGAACAAACGGCCAGGATGTTTCAAATGTTCGCGAACCTCACGTTCGCGGCGGGCCCCATTAACTTTAATGGCAGACGAACCTGAAAAACCTTCAGGTCATATTTGCAGCCACCAAATACTTACTAGAAGTGCACAAATAGTCCAACAACATGGACAGTGACATACTAGAAGGGGATAAATGGCAAAAAATTCCCACAAAAAATATGTATTTTAATCAAGGGCCATTTTTTTATGCGTCTTAAAGGGAAAATCACAAAAATGTGCCCTGCTTGAGCCTAGTAAAAAATTTATTTTAGGTCACGGAAGTACGGGCCCCAAAATTTTGGCATTCACTGGACAGAAAAGAACAAGTGATTTTGTCGCTGGAGGTATTTTAGATGGTCAGTGGATAAAAATGTTACTGCAGGCAAGTAGAGTACAGGCCCCAAACATTAGGCATTCACCGGACAGAAAAGAACAAGTGATTATGTGGCTGGAGGTACATTAGACGGTCAGTGGATAACAACTTTACTGCAGGCCAGTGGCGTACAGGCCCCAAACATTAGGCATTCACCGTACAGAAAAGATCAAGTAATTAGGCGGTCAACGGATAACAATTTTACTGTAGGCCAGTACAGCCCCAAAAATTATGCATTCACTGGACAGAAAAGAACAAGTTAGTATGTGACTGGAGGTATATTAGGCAGTCAATGGATAATAGTGTTGGGAGCGAATATTAATCGTGAATATCGGTGAATATTAATAAGAATATAATTATATATATTCGCAATTTCGAATATTCTAGATTTTTTTATTTTTTTATCAGTAATCTCCCTTCTTGCTTGTGGACTAATGAGAAGGCTGCAATGTCTTTGTCTGAGCTTAGCAACATCCCTAGCAACCAATAGGAAAGTTGCCGAACCCTTACTATATAAGAACCTCCCCAGCAGCCCTTGTATGCAGTATTTTGCAGATCTGAGAGAGACAGCAGTGTTATTGCTGTGCTCCCTGCTTCCCTGTGTCATTACATTAGATCATTAGTTAGTAAGTTAGCATATATATATATATATTACAGATAGTTAGTGGGAGATAGTCAGTGTAGGTTAGATAGTGATATAGTGTATCTGATAGGTTCTGCTGTCCATACATACATGCTACATACATAGTGCTGTATGTATGCTACATACATACTGTGAGACAGTGACAGGCAGAGTGATTGATGGCAGGTATTTTCCCCCCAGAATCCTGTCATATGCAACTTAAGCTCCAGGGAATGCCCAGTATGTAGTGGAAAGCCCAAACTTTCCTGAGGTGGCTTTGTAAAAAAGCCGGTATAGGGCCTGGAGTTTGGATTGGGGAAGAATTGGGCGGGTTCCCCAATTAGCAGTCCAGTTCTGGTTAGTGTGCTAGCCTGCTGTCTCTGATTAGCTGCACCTGCAGCACTTGCATAAAGAGAACCCGGGCAGAGACTCTGGGCATGAGAGGTGGATTATATTGGAACTGATATGCTGGTGCATGCGAGTAGCTTGCTGTGGTGAACGTCAGTGCTGACAGTACCGTATTTAGAACAGTCAGTGAAACACTGTCTAGTTAGTGCTCAGACGAGCAGGATTAGTTTTTGACTGAATTATAAATGACCTTTGTTTTGCTGTTGAAACCACAATAAAGTGGAACTTTTGTTTGGACTTACTTATTGCCAGCCAGCTAATTCTGCCTCTATCAGAGCTAATTCCCACATATGGTGGAGGATGCGGGCAAAGTCTTAAAGAGATATACACTAATTGCAGGCATGTCCAAACTGCGGCCCTCCAGCTGTTGCAAAACTACAACTCCCAGCATGCTCTAATAGCTGTAAGCTATCCAGGCATGTTGGGAGTTGTAGTTTTGCAACAGCTGGAGGGCCACAGTTTGGACATGCCTGGATTAAAGGGACTTTAACAGCTCCAAGCTAAAAACGGTTGTTAGGGGCAACTTCCTGCAGAGTGCTGCAAAGTGGATGTCCTGGGTAAAACCGCAAAAGGACTACCAAAAGAGACTGTTAACATGGAGGAACTACTGAAACATTTGCTTCAGGCAAATGCTAGCCTTTAGCAGGCCGCTGCCAACCAAATACAGGTCAGCACATCCCTGCAAGAAGCCAGTGCCACCCAGCGATGGGTACATGAGGAAACTCCTTAACCGGAAGCTGCAGGAACAAATACAGGCTGTGGCAGAGAGAGTCCAGAGGCCTCAAGGGCCGCTCCTAACGGTTCGTGCTGCAGTACAGACCTCCTTGCAGAAGATGACCCCCACTGATGACATCAAGGCCTACCTGATGGTATTTGAGCGAGTGGCAGAGCGGGAGACGTTACCTGCAGACCAGTGGGCCGAGGTGGTGGCGCCTTTCCTAACTGGAGAATCACAAAAGGCATACTTTGACCTGAGTGAGCAGGATGACAAGGACTATGTGAAGTTAAAGGGTGAAATCCTTACCCGTCTGGGAGTCAAATCTGCTCGGTCGCAGATGTATGACCTTGTTCACCTGGTAAGAAAGTGGCTACAACTAGAGTTGAGCGGACACCCGGATGTTCGGGTTCGACGGGTTCGGCCGAACTTGAGAAAAAAGTTCAAATTCGGGACCCGAACTTGACCCCAAACCCCATTGAAGTCAATGGGGACCCGAACTTTTCAGCACTAAAATGGCTGTAAAAATGTCATGGAAAGGGCTAGAGGGCTGCAAATGTCATCAAAATGTGGTTAATGGCATGGCAAATGCTCTGCAAACAAATGTGGATAGGGAAATTACTTCAAATAAAATACATAAAAATAAAAAATAATAATCTTGATCTAGGAGGACCAGGTCCATATGGAGTAGGAGGTTGAGGAAGCGGTGGATGTGGCGGTGGAGGAGGTAGCCTACACTGCTTTTTGGTTTTAAATTTTATTTTTAAAATTGGGGTACACCCCAAAACATTGGGAAATATAACCTGTGATAACCCCCTCCAGTCATGCTAAACACACGTTCAGACAATACACTGGCTGCAGGGCAGGTCAGCACCTCCAAGGGGTAAAGGGCAAGCTCAGGCTATGTGCCCAATTTGGAGACCCAGAAGTTGCAGGGGCTGACCCCTGTCAGTCAGTTCGTGTGATTTATGAGGTGGAGTTCCATATGGAGTACGAGTTTGAGGAGGCGGTGGACGCAGCGGTGTAGGTGGAAGCGGTCGTGGAGGAGGATGAGGTAGCCAACACAGGTTTTTGGTTTTATTAGATTTTTTTTAAATTAGGGTACACTCTAAAAGAGTGTGAAATATCCAAAATACAAGAATGAGCAATTGCGCTGCAGTATTACAATGGCTGGTTAGTGCCGGTATACATGTCTATTCTGCACAAGGTACGGACAAGACCTGAAGGATTCATGCCTGGTTCATTTTAATGATTGTGAGCTTGTCCACATTGGCTGTGGACAGGCGGCTGCGCTTGTCTGTGATGACGCCCCCTGCCATGCTAAACACACGTTCAGATGAAACACTGGCTGCAGGGCAGGCCAGCACCTCCAAGGCGTAAAGGGCAAGCTCAGGCCATGTGCCCAATTTGGAGACCCAGAAGTTGAAGGGGGCAGACCCATCATTCAGTACGTGTAGGTGTGTGCACACATATTGCTCCACCTTGTTGGTGAAATGCTGCCTCCTGCTAAGACGTTACATATCAGCTGGTGGTGCTGGTTGTTGTGGCGTGCTGACAAAGCTTTTCCACATTTCAGCCATGCTAACCCTGCCTTCTGAGGTGCTGGCAGTGCCCCAGCTGCGTTGGCGACCTCTTCCTCGTCCTCCGCCTTCGCCTTTTGCTTCCACTGTGCCCCCGCTGTCAGGTGGGAATGCCACCAGTAGCGTGTCTACCAGCGTGCGCTTGTACTCGCGCATCTTACGATCACGCTCCAGTCGGAATTAAGGACGGTACGTTGTACTTGTAACGGGGATCCAGCAGCGTGGCCACCCTGTAATCGGCACAAGTTAGAATGTGGGCAACTCGGCGGTCATTGCGGAGACACAGCAGCATGTAATCGCTCATGTGTGCCAGGCTGCCTAGAGGCAACGAAAAGCTGTCCTCTGTGGGAGGTGTATAGTCTGTGTCCTCTGTATCACCCCATCCACTCACCAGTGAAGGCCATGAGCTGGTCTGGGTGCCACCCTGCTGCGAACATGGTTCCTCCTCCTCTATCTCCTCCTCCTCATCTTCCACCTCCTCATCCTCCAGAACTGTGCCCTGGATGGACAATTGTGTACCTTTTGGTTTTTGGGTGCAGGAACCCACCCTCAGAGCCACTTGGGAATGACTGGCCGGAAACCCTACGAAATGATCCCTCTTTCTCCTCCTGTGCCATATTCTCTTCCATCATCGCCAGGAGCATTATTTCAAGGAGGCATAGAAGTGGGATAGTAACGCTGAGAACGGAGTTATCGGCACTGGCCATGTTGGTGGAGTACTCAAAACAGTGCAACAAGGAACACAGGTCTCGCATGGAGGCCCAGTCATTGGTGGCGAAGTGGTGCTGTTCCGCCGAGCGACTCACCCGTGCGTGCTGCAGCTGAAACTCTACTATCGCCTGCTGCTGCTCACACAGTCTGGCCAGCATGTGCAAGGTGGAGTTCCACCTTGTGGGCACGTCGCATATGAGGCAGTGAGCGGGAAGGCCGAAGTTACACTGCAGCGCTGACAGGCGAGCAGCAGCAGGGTAAGAACGCCGAAAGCACGCACAGACGGCCCGCACTTTATGCAGAAGCTCTGACATATTGGGGTAATTTTTAAGGAATCTCTGCCCCACCAAATTCAGCACATGCGCCAGGCAAGGGATGTGCGTCAAACAGGCTAGTCCCAGAGCTGATATGAGATTTCGCCCATTATCGCACACCACCATCCGGGCTTGAGGCTGACGGGCACAAACCACTCATCGGTCTTTGTTCAAGGCCCGTCCACGGCTCCTGCGCGGTGTGGGGTTTGTCCCCTAAACAGATACGTTTTAAAACTGCCTGCTGTCGTTTACCCCTTGCTGTGCTGAAGTTGGTGGTGAATGTGTTACTCTGACCGGATGAGGAGCTGGTAGAGGATGAGGAAGCAGAGTAGGAGGAGGAGGCAAACTGAAGCTCCCTGCAATCCTCGGTGGTGGAAGGACATGCGTCAAACTGCTATCCGCCTCAGGCCCAGCCGCCACTGCATTTACCCAGTGTGCTGTTATAGAGATATAACCGCCCTGACCGTGCTTACTGGTCCATGTATCTGTAGTCAGGTGCACCTTGCCACAAATGGCGTTGCGCAGTGCACACCTGATTTTGTCCATCAAATTGGTTGTGCAGGGAAGGGATGGCTAGTCTTGAAAAGTAGCGGCGGCTGGGCATGACGTACTGTGGGACAGAAACCGCCATAAGGCCTTTTAAACTATCTGTCTTTACCAGAGGGAATGACAGCATTTCAAAGGCCAGCAATTTAGCTAGGGCAAAAGGTTAGGGATCGCGGGTGGGTAGGGGGGTACTTCCTCTTACTCTCCAGCGTTTAGGAGATGGAGAGCTGAACGCTTCTGCGGGACATTGTGGAGATCCTTGGTGACCCAGGTGTTGGTGTTGCTGGTAGATCCTCTGTTTGCGGGGTGGCAGTTGGCACTGTCACTCCAGAGGTGGATGTGTAACATCCTAGAGTATGTCACTAAAAACTATGTCTCCCTGCTACCACATGTCAAGTGCATATTTATTATCATCTTGTGTAATCTAACTTTGCATTTTCCTGTATATGTACTTTCCAGACTTTTATTATGCATTTTCTTTAATTTCCCTGTCTGCCAGCAGGTGGCAGCAATATGTAAGCAGATCATAGTTAGTTAGCATATTTAGACTGGAATAGTACATTCCAATCTAGCTCCCCCCCTCTTTAAGGAGGTGTGGAATGTTCCTACTTCCTGCCTCATGGGGAGGAAAGAAAGTTCTAGTTAGTGTGCCAGCCATACCTGCCAGGGGCAGGCTGTGTTGGTAGGAACTCCCAGAACCAGGGATCCCAACTCTGGATCACGCCTCGGCTGAGGCAAGGATCCATTTTCCCACCCTGAGTCCTCTACCTTAGCTGGTTGACAAGCAAGCAACAACCTCCAGAACTTCTGATCTCCAGGACGACATCATTCCCTGCGAGCAGTGCTATGAGTACATATCCAGAGTCCAGGAGAAGCCAAATTCCTCCTCAGCTAGTCAGGCCCACTACAAGCAGAAGTCAGACAGAGCAGAAGATAAATACCTGCCAGACTCTTTAGGCATATGACAAGAAGCAGAATAGATATAAATTCCTGCCACATATTGCCAATACCTGCTGGGACCCAAAAAGACTATTGCTGTAACTCGTATGGATATCTGTTGCCATCAAGTAAAGACAAGTTGAATTATATCTCCTGTCTGGATCTCAATCATTCCACCATTACTCCTACTGACTACACTCAATTTTATTGCAAGTGAGCCAGGATCCAGGCGTCCAGCCGTACCAAGGTAGGAGACACCGTTGACACTACCATATCTACTATACAAAGACATTATCCCCCTCTGGCATTCCTCACCTGGTACGTAAGTTATAACATCTTAAAGGGCCCTGCTACAGTACCTGCGCAAGCTGCAATTGGCGTCACAAACTATTACACATATATACTGAACCACTGCATAGCTGACCCACTGTACTAGTGTCCTGCTCATTGCATAAGTGGCGTCACGAACAGGATCGGATTGAATTGTGTGCCATCCCTTATAACAGAACCGGATCCAAGCGTGTGTGTGTGAACGGATCCCATTGCATGTTTCACAGTATTACAAGCGCTGCCGCTTGTGTAAATACCTTGAAAAGTGACTTTATTGCTGTACTGCATTGCCAGAAAGAGCTAGACGTGCGCTCTAGCATTCCAAGAGTTAATTCGCTATTGTTAAATTCGCCATATTCATTAAAATGGCGCTTCATCTTCATGCCCAGAAGCATGGAAAGCAAGGAACGCCCTCTCAAGAACGCAAAAATGCTGTATACGCCCCCCAGAAGCGTGAAAATATAGTAACTCCCCCTCAAAGACGCGAAGATATCGAATACGCCCCTCCGGGAGCGGGAAAAAGAGAAACTGCCCCCAGTGAACTTTCTAGTGCAAGCAGAGGTGATAAAGACACCACCCTCTGGGCCGCACCCTTAGAACTAGCAGTCTGGTGGATTGAAGAGGCGGAAAAGATGGCATTCCCCCAGCCACGGTGGAACCAGATGTTGTTTGGTGGCGAACCCGTCTACGAAGAGCGCTCACCCGAGATCCATGTCTCCCAGGTCCTAAAGAAAAGAGGGCCCTCGATCGTTGCCACTGTCCCGGAGGCTGTGGACTCCTCCCTGCAACAAAAAGCCAAGCCGCCTACCTTATCCAGCATCCCGGAGGTTCCAGAGAAGGCTGCTGCTATGATGACTGAATTAAACATTTCTTTGCCCAAAATGTCTGTATTTCAAATGGCTGTATTTCAAATGCCTGAATCAAACCCCTGTTCGTAGAGGGTGCATCTCACACGGCCTGAACCAGTGTAGGCCTAAATTCTATATTGGTGCACCAAATGGCGGTATTTCAAGTGCCTGAATCAAACCTCTGTATGTAGAGGGTGTATTTCACAGTGTCTGAACCAGTGTAGGCCTGAATTAATTGTTTCTTTGCCCAAAATGGCTGTATTTCAAATGCCTGAATCAAACCCCTGTATGTAGAGGGTGTATCTCAGAGGGCCTTAACCAGTGTAGGCCTGAATTAAATATTTCTTTGCCCAAAATAGCTGTATTTCAAATGGCTGTTTTTCAAATGCCTGAATCAAACCCCTGTATGTAGAGGGTGTATCTCACAGGGCCTGAAACAGTGTAGGCCTAATATAAATATTTATTTCCCCAAAATGGCTGTATTTCAAATGGCTGTATTTCAAATGCCTGAATCAAACCCCTGTATGGAGAGGGTGTATCTCACAGGGCCTGAAACAGTGTAGGCCTAATTTAAATATTTCTTTGCCTAAAATGGCTGCATTTCAAATGGTGTATTTCAAATGGCTGAATCAAACCCCTGTATGGAGAGGGTGTATCTCACAGGGCCTGAAACAGTGTAGGCCTAATTTAAATATTTCTTTGCCCAAAATGGCTGTATTTCAAATGGCTGTTTTTCAAATGCCTGAATCAAACCCCTGTATGTAGACGGTGTATCTCACAGGGCCTGAACCAGTGTAGGCCTGAATTAAATATTCCTTTGCCCAAAATGGCCGTATTTCAAATGGCTGTATTTCAAATGCCTGAATCAAACCCCTGTATGTAGAGGGTGTATCTCACACTGTCTGAACCAATGTAGGCCCGAATTAAAGATTTCTTTGACCAAAATGGCTGTATTTCAAATGCATGAAACAAACCCCTGTATGTAGAGGGTGTATCTCACAGGGCCTGAACCAGTGTACGCCTGAATTCAATATTGGTGCACCAAATGGCAGTATTTAAAATCTCTGAATCTAACCCAAATGTATTAAGGGTTTATCTCACAATTACATCTGCATCAAAGGCTGCCAACTAAATTTTTTGCCCAAACGAGTGTTTGTTTAACAACTGAATTTGACAGCATTATATAAGCCTGTAATTTCATACGTGCTGATGCTCCAAGCCCTGATAATAGTGTTTTTTGTAAATAAAAGTGTGTTTTTAAAACCCCAGAAAATTATGGATTTATTTCTAGCTTAAATTGCACATTGACTAATCCAGATGTTGTAGATTGACAAAAAAGTGATTTTTTGGTAACTGAATATGAAAGCTGTATATATTCAACTTGAATTTAACACTTGCAGATCAGTAAAATACAGTTTTTTGGCAAAAAAAGTGTGTTTTTAAAACCCCAGAAAATGATGGGTGTATTTCTACCCTAAATTGCACACCTACTAATCCAGATGCTGTAGATTGCCAAAAAAGATTTGATTTGCAATGTCCCAAAAGCTCAGATGCAGTGCTGGTGCACTGAGCTTACATAAAATGGCCGCCGCCCACCTAACAGAATTATAAAAGTTTTAGTTTTTTTTTTTGTCAATGGGCTCAAGGCAGGGTAAAACGATTGTGCTCTGCACCCACACAACTATTCCTATGTAGATCGCTGAGTTAGATTCTCTCCTATTCTGTCCCTGAAATCACAAGTCCAGCAGCATCCTCTCCCTACACTTGTAACAGCAGAGTGACGTGCGGCGCTACAAAAGTAGAGACAAAGTAGTACACATTCTATAAAAAAAAATATATATACAAAGTTTGGGATCTTGTTTACATTTGTTTCTCCTAGTTCTTTGATTTCCACCAGAACCAAAATGTATACTAATTAGAGATGAGTGAGTTAATTGTAAACAAATTGGATATGTTACAAATTTCATCTGCCAAACAAATTCAAACTGTCAGTAGCATTTTACAGATAAAACAGGAGGCAAGATGAAGATAAAGGATCACAAGACACTGGGAGGGAGAAAGGGGCTTGCACAGACTGTCAGCCAATCAGGGGGCAGGATTCTGATAGGTGCTTTTGCTCGGAAGGCAGAAAAATCATTTATAGTCTAAATTGTAATCTGATAGCATTTGTGTTGGCTGTGTCTGCCAAAAAGCTATTAAAGACACAAACTAGAAAACTAGGTGTGTTAAGGAGAACATAGAGCGAATATATACATATATATATATATATATGTTTGGAATGCAGTGACTATTCTGAAGGTTGCCGTGATTTTATCCTTCAACTACTGAATCTGGTCCTGAGACATAATTATTTTATGTTTGGGGAGCAGTTTTTTCTGCAATTACGGGGGACTGCGATGGGGTCCAACGTGGCCCCAACGTATGCAAACGTGTTTATGGCGTCACTCGAGGAGGACCTTGTCTATGTGTCCCACCACTTCAACAAAGTATTGGGGTGGTGGCGATACATAGACAACGTCTTCCTCGTTTGGCAAGGTGACACGGAGTCTCTGGAACAATTTCACTGCTATCTGAATGAGATGGATAGTGAAATTGCATTCACATTAACATACTCCAATGAACGGGTCCAGTTTCTTGACACAATGGTGACAATAGTTGGCAACATGTTGTCTACTGACATCTTCACCAAGTCCACTGACTGCAACACACTGTTGCGGTATGAAAGCTGCCACCCTAGACCCTGCATTGAGTCCTTACCGCGCAGTCAATTACTGCGCGTGAAGAGAATCGTGCAGGATCCAGAAAAATTGCCTGTGAGATATGGACAGATGATTAACAAATTTAGACAACGGGGGTACCCACAAAGAAATCTTCAAAAACATCTAAGGAGGATACAGCTCCCGCAGGGAGAGGAGGGAAAGAAATCAAAATTGATAGCTAAACAGATTACATTTGTATCAACATACTCAGAACAGAGCAAGGATATAGCTAATATACTGAGAAAACATTGGCCTATTCTGCAGAGCAATTTTCCTAAGATCGAATTATTAGCTAGACCTCCACTCCTTTCATATAGACGGCCAACCAACCTACGTGATAGGCTGGTGAAGGCTGATGTCCCTGTCAAAAAGAAGGTACAAACATTTCTCGGCACAAAGAGAACGGGATGTTTTCCGTGCCTTACGTGCGTGAATTGTACATATATGATGAAGGGTAACGTGTTTATACATCCAGATACTGGGGTTCAGTACGATATTCGTCACTATCTTACATGTGATAGCACATTTGTTATATATGTGCTCAAATGCCCATGTGGCCTCCTTTATGTGGGGGAGACCACATGTGACATGAAAACACGTCTGAATAATCATCGTTTCTCGATAAGACGTAAAAGATTGGATCTACCGGTTCCGAAACATTTTGTAGAACGTGGTCATACGGAAAAAGATCTAAAATGTATGATCATAGATCAGGTCCAAAGAGGCAGACGAGGGGGTGACCGCACATTGACCCTTAAACAACGGGAATTGCAATGGATTCATCGCCTACAGTCACTTAAACCACAGGGCCTAAATGTGGACTTTAAATGGAATATAATGTAGTATGTTGGAGCTTTTTCTTTTTTCTTTTTTCATTGTTTATGACCCCCTGGGGTTTTCTTTCCTCTGGCTCTTTTGGTTATGTGATCACCTTTGGTGTCTGGCATTTTTTACTAATTGTCTTCTCTACTTTCCCTTTTTTTCAGAAGGATTCAACTCTGAAAGGGATTCTATTATATTTCAAGTACATTATGCGGCGGAGGAGGATGATGGCGATCGCTCAAAGAGGCCCCATGGGATAGTAGGGTTGGAGTTATGATTTTATATCTAATAAAAAGGATGAGTCGTGAATGGAGGCAATCATATGTTATGGGGATGTGGGGGGTGGATGTAGACCACAGGGGTGAAGGGGGTGGAAACACTTGGCACCCTGGGTTCTGCGGGTCTGCATGGAATATCACTTAGTGAGATGTCCATGTAGGCCACACCCCTTATTCTCCTAGATAAGTACATCCTATATTAGGACTATATCCTCCGATATTTATGGCTTGATATCCCTATATTCACAATAATCACCTAGGAAGATTCGAATTCGGATTTATTGACAACCCGATTACTCCCTATATGAGGCTTCCGTTCCCCTGTATGCATTACTGCCTGGTTCTCTCCGGCCCTGGAGATTGTGATAAGTGAGGGTGAGCGCTTTCCTGTTGCCAGGCTACGGTTCCCATGACCAGTCATGTGACCCAGGGGCCGGACATGGAGGCGTCCTCCCGCATCGTCACGCTTCAGGGGCGGGGCTTGGCGGCTGGTGCGAACGTCATGGCTGACGTCATTATGGAGCGCGGCCTGAGAGTTTGGACTTGGCTGCCAAGATATGGAGCATGCGCAGTGGAGATATGGGGACGCGGAGACGGCTGCCGCCATCATCTCACCTCTTGCTGTAAGTTTTTAAACCACGCGGCCTATTGACCGCATAATTAGCACATGCAGGTGACCACATTGATTGAAAGCACGAGGCACTTTATTAATATGGTAATGTTTGTATACATTTATGTATGACCTAGGAAATTTCACTATGTATAAGGCTACTTTCACACTAGCGTTCGGGCGGATCCGTTCTGAACGGATCCGCTCATAATAATGCAGACGGAGGCTCCGTTCAGAACGGATCCGTCTGCATTATATTAGCAAAAAAAAGCTAAGTGTGAAAATAGCCTGGGACGGATCCGTCCAGACTTTCAATGTAAAGTCAATGGGGGACGGATCCGCTTGAAGATTGAGCCACATTGTGGCATCTTCAAACGGATCCGTCCCCATTGACTTACATTGAAAGTCTGGACGGATCCGCACGGATCCGCACGCCTCCGAACGGCCAGGCGGACACCCGCACGCTGCAAGCAGCGTTCAGCTGTCCGCCTGTCCGTGCGGAGGCGAGCGGAGCGGAGGCTGAACGCCGCCAGACTGATGCAGTCTGAGCGGATCCGCCTCCATTCAGACTGCATCAGGGCTGGACGGCTGCGTTCGGGTCCGCTCGTGAGCTCCTTCAAACGGAGCTCACGAACGGAAACCCGAACGCTAGTGTGAAAGTAGCCTAAAATTGCTGTCTCAGTATATGAAATGAAGTTAGGTCTTCACAGATGAATTTGAAAGGAATTTATATGTTATTTGTCTTCTTTATATGATATTGATCATGTTATTGTTAAATCACTCTGTTAATTGAACCCACTAAGGATTGTGGGTATAAATATATGCTGTGACACTGATTGTTATGCTTGAAAAAGACTGCAAGGAGCAGTTGAAACGTTGCACAGGGGAAAATAAAGCGGGTCGTTTTACGGATACTCTGGAGTGCTGCCTCTTCTTTGAAAATTTTTATATATATATATATATAGGTAAATTTAATATTTTTTCAGGGGAAGATTATATCAGGGAAATCCTATTAATCATCTGTGGAAGGAGCGGAAACATGCAGCCTGGTATTAGTAGTGGCACTTATAGCAACATTGGTGGTAGCGATAGCGGCAGTGATAGACCTGACGACAATGGCACTTCGGGCAAATACAGCACAGCACAGAGAAAGGGGGATGAGCCAAGGACCCCATGATGACATCACAGTCTGATAAAAGTGTCAGGGAGGGTAAGAACTATGACGATTATTGTGTGTTTGACAAGACATGGAAGCCAGATCTTTGTACTGTGCTGAGGAGGAGGTGACATCAGAGGTGGAGGGTGGTGGCAAAAGTAACAGCAATAAAGAGCATAGGCAACAAGCCACCAGGACTTCTAAAGGAATTGTGAAGGAGAGATCTGCTTCTATTATGGTCTTTTTTTGAACTGGTAATGTAACTGATACTGTGGGCACAGGTTCAAAATATGCCAAACCTAAGCTAAGGTACATCACAGTGGCTGAAGGGTGTAGCCAACCAACCTGGACGTGGCCACAAGAGAAAAATTAATGACAAATTGAAGAGACAGATAATACGAATGGTCAAGGAAGAAGCGAATCATAAAGAGACCGAAATTGGCCAAAAAGCATTCTGACAAACTAAAAAGCTTCTGGGAGAATGTCATTTGAACAGATGAGACAAAACTTGAGCTTTGTGGCAAGTTCCATCAGCTCTATATTCATAAACACAAAAATGAAGCATACAAAAAAAAAGAACATTGTACCTACTGTGAAACATGTAGGTTTTGGGGCTGCTTTGCTGCATCTGCATCTGGTCTTTAATCTGTGCAAGCAATGAAGTCTCAAGACAATCAACGCATTCTGGAGTGAAATGTGCTGCCCAGTGTCAAAAAGTTTAGTCCCAGTCGCAGGTCATATGTCCTACAACAGGATAATGACCCAAAACACACAGCTAAAAACATCCAAGAACGGCTAAGAGCAAAGCATTATACTATTCCGAAGTTGGCTCATATAAGCCCTGATCTAAATCCTATTAAACATTAGTGTTGATCATGAATATTCGAATTGCGAGTTTTTATTGTGAATATAGGCACTTTGAAAATTTGCAAATATTTAGTATATAGTGATATATATTGGTAGTTCTGAATATTCAAGATTTTTTTTTTTAAATCAGTACACATGATCCCTCCCTGCTTCTGGCTTGTGGGCCAATGAGAAGGCTGCAGTATCTTTGACTTTAGGAGTAGTGTTGATTGCGAATTTTCGTAATGCAAATTTTCAATTGCCAAGTAAAAACATGATTCCTCCCTGCTTCTTGCTTGTGGGCCAATGACTCATTGGCCCACAAGCAACTTAAGTAGGGAGGAATCATGACTTTAGATTGGAAAAATGACAAATATTCTAAAAAAAATATATATAGCACTATATCAAATATATTAGTTTTTTGACTATTAATAATATTCTAAAACAAGAATATATAGCAATATAGCGAATATTCGGGAAAAAATATAATATAGAGCAATTTAGCTAATATAGTGCTATAATCTTCTTTGTCTAATAGTTATAATTTTTTTTCATCTGAAGTTCAGATTGGAAAAAAATTACAACTATTAAAAAAAAAAGATTGTAGCACTATATTGAATATATTTGTTTTTCAAATATTCGTAATATCCTAAAACAAGAATATATAGCAATATAGCGAATATTCGAAAAAAACAAATATAGAGCAATTTAGCTAATATGGTGCTATAATTTTTTTTTATTAGTTGTCATTTTTTTCCAATCTGAACTTCAGATGAGAAAAAAATTACAACTATTAGACAAAGAAGATTATAGCACTATATTAGCTAAATTGCTCTATATTAGTTTTTTTTTCCGAATATTCGCTATATTGCTATATATTCTTGTTTTAGAATATTATGAATATTGGAAAAACTAATATATTCGATATAGTGCTATATATTTGTTTTTTAGAATATTTGTCATTTTTCCCACCTAAAGTCATGATTCCTCCCTGCTTAAGTTGCTTGTGGGCCAATGACTCAAATTTGTATAATATAACGAATATTCAAATTTGCGAATGTTCGACGAATATTCTACTAAATATTAGTAAAATATCACGAATTCGAATATGACCCCTGCCGCTCATCACTATTAAACATCTGTGGAAGCTGAAGCATGCAGTCTGGAGAGGGCACACTTCAAACCTGAGACCTGTTAGTATGATAGTTTTAACATGAATAATACTAATTTTGAAATAATACATGTAATGTACTTTAAATCAAATATATTACTTTTAAAGCCTGGTTTTATACAAATTTTCAGGCCAATTGGAACACTTTTGATTTGGGTAGATACAGCCACAAATCAAATTTTTTAGAAAAATGTGCTAAATCGGACATGAAACAAATTTCAAGAACTTCGCTAATAACTAGTGGGCTTCTTCTAAGTTTTAATTAATTCTCTGTGCAGCACTGTTGAATGTGCTATAGGCATTAAACAAGACAGCTCTTTCCCCCTAATCGAAGTAGCTACCCTATAGTCAATGTACAGTACTCACAAAAAGTTAGGGATATTTGGCTTTTGGGTAAAATTTATGGAAAACGTAAAAAGTTCACGCTACAGTGATATTATATCATGAAACTATTCTCAAACTATTTATTGAAACACCAACAGTGGTGGGTATACTCCCACAAATATGCCAATGTGTCAATAACTTGTCACGTGGCATCGAGCATCAATTACAGATTGACAACAATGTCTCATGCTGTTCACAAGTCAACTTTTCTTGAAGGGCGGCTCTCAGGTATTTGAGGTTCTGGAGAACTGAGTTAGGCTACTTTCACATTAGCGTTTTTGCTGGATCTGTCATGGATCCGTCTGCATCCATTATGAATGGATCCGGTTGTATTATCTTTAACATAGCCAAGACGGATCCGATATGAACTCCATTGAAACTTAATGGGGGACGGATCAGTTTTCTATTGTGTCTGAGAAAACGGATGCGTCCCAATACATTGTGAGTCATGCTTGACCCGTCATGTTCCACACCACATCGAGGACAGAAAAACGCTGCTTGCAGCATTATTCTGTCCGCGATGGGGACACAACCAAACGTAACTGAATGCATTCCGTTTCATTCAGTTCAGTTTTGTCCCCAATAGCGTTTTCCCCCGCTTTTGAGACCTTATGACGGATCTCAATAGCGGAAAAGGAAAGCGCAAGTGTGAAAGCAGCCTTACAAGCCTCTACATGGCGACTCAGCCAATCCCATAGGTTTTCAATAGGATTTAGGTCTGGAGAAAGTGCAGGCCACTCAATTTGAGATACAGTACTCCAGTCTACAGCAGCCTTTCCCTAATGATGCAAACCCAGATGAGCAGGCACCTTGTCGTCCATGAAGATGAAATTAGGCCTGTGTTGTTCATGCAGAGGCACAATGACTGGAATAATGATGTTATTCAAGTAGTATGGGCTTGTCACTGTACCATTCACAAAGTGTAAGGCAGTTGTGTATTGACTAAACACACCTGCCCACAGTGTAACACCACCACCACCAAAAACTGGTGACAACAGTGGCTGATGCATAGCGCTCTCCTTGACATCTCTAACATCGTTGGCAGCCATGATTTATTTTAATCGTTAATCGAATTTCATCGGCAAACAGTACTGGTTCACTGGTCCTTCATCCAGCATAGATGCTCCCTGGCCCACCCAAGATGATGCCTGTGGTCAGGTACCCTTGTCATTTTTCAGTGCAGCTTTGTTGTAGCATTATAGCCTTTACTACAGTAAAGATAAAATAAGCAAACAAATGCATATTCCAATAGTGAACGTTTTGATTTTGCTGTTTTGATGCATTGACTAGATACAAACAGCAGCTCCTACATGGTTCAGTCTGACTGCAGGATCTACACTCACCTAAAGAATTATTAGGAACACCATACTAATACGGTGTTGGACCCCCTTTTGCCTTCAGAACTGCCTTACTTCTACGTGGCATTGATTCAACAAGGTGCTGATAGCATTCTTTAGAAATGTTGGCCCATATTGATAGGATAGCATCTTGCAGTTGATGGAGATTTGAGGGATGCACATCCAGGGCACGAAGCTCCCGTTCCACCACATCCCAAAGATGCTCTATTGGGTTGAGATCTGGTGACTGTGGGGGCCATTTTAGTACAGTGAACTCATTGTCATGTTCAAGAAACCATGTTTCCAGTCTTCAACAGTCCAATTTTGGTGAGCTTGTGCAAATTGTAGCCTCTTTTTCCTGTTTGTAGTGGAGATGAGTGGTACCCGGTGGGGTCTTCTGCTGTTGTAGCCCATCCGCCTCAAGGTTGTGCGTGTTGTGGCTTCACAAATGCTTCGCTGCATACCTCGGTTGTAACGAGTTGTTATTTCAGTCAACGTTGCTCTTCTATCAGCTTGAATCAGTCGGCCCATTCTCCTCTGACCTCTAGCATCAACAAGGCATTTTCGCCCACAGGACTGCCGCATACTGGATGTTTTTCCCTTTTCACACCATTCTTTGTAAACCCTAGAAATGGTTGTGCGTGAAAATCCCAGTAACTGAGCAGATTGTGAAATACTCAGACCAGCCCGTCTGGCACCAACAACCATGCCACGCTCAAAATTGCTTAAATCACCGTTCTTTCCCATTCTGACATTCAGTTTGGAGTTCAGGAGATTGTCTTGACCAGGACCACAACCCTACATGCATTGAAGCAACTGCCATGTGATTGGTTGACTAGATAATTGCATTAATGATAAATAGAACAGGTGTTCCTAATAATTCTTTAGGTGAGTGTACATGTGGATTACCATCAATTGCCAATATACACCTGTATTTGCCTCTAGAAAAAAAAAAGTACCAATCCCGCCTGGCAAAAAGCATTAATCTGCATTTGGATTATACAACCGGCCAGCACCGTGTAATGGCTATGTATTTCAAACTACACCATATCCCACAATTTGTACTGTTCTAGATTTTTAGGTTTCCCTGCCTTCCATTTCTCCATTATATCAATAGGCAGTGTATATTCAAGAAGCAGAAAAGCTTTTGGCAATTACATTGCTATTTAAATGCTTAATGGGTGAACTGTCCATTCCCTTGTGCAAACCACTTCATCAATTTTCCTGAGACTAATTCATCATGTAGACCAATGAAAGAAATGGTTATTGAGTATAACTGCAAATGGACAAGGTAATTTAATGTAAATGAGTATTCAATCACATCTGCTAGTATATGTAAACTGTTAGGATTATAATTTTATCATGAATAATACTCATTTTAATAATACATATACCGGTACTTTAATTCAAATATATTACTTTTGATGTCTGGTTTTATAATATCACTCTTTTACATGTCTGGTTTTACATATGTATTTCTAGAACATTGATTTTAACAGCATAATCTGGTCTTTCACTGATAACTTTTATCTAACCATTCACAATAACTGAAATCCTAATTTGGTTTTGATAAATTAATTAGTAATGCAATTATCATGATTTTACAGAAAGGCTAGTCTGCTTGGTATTTCAAAATGCTGAGCTCCTGTTTCTCCAGCAGCTTCCCCTCCTCCTACCTACTAAGAAAAGGGTAAATTGTGCTGACCTCTAAGTAAACTCCTGTACATCAAATATAATTCATTCACCATTCCAGCAGCAGGGCTGTAATTTCATTTTGCTGTATAAGTCCTCTCCGTTTTACCCTTCGGCCCTTCCGTACCATGACATTGTATGTATTATCAACATCTGCAATAACATGACGGTTTCACTAGTTTTGAAACAAGGTATTTAAATAAAAAGTTTAAAAAAAGAACCCAGGAACTTGTTACTGCCAGTTATTTCCTTAAGCTTTGGGAATCATAACTGTGTCCCCTCTCATAAAACAGAACAGTTTATTGCCATCTGGAAAATCTTCTCTTGCCCAAAACAAACTTCCCAAGATCTCTTTCACAGTTCCCTTGTGATTATAGGGGTGGTCTGATTTAGATAACCTATTTTCAAACACCTTACTACAGGGTTTATAGAGAGGTGGTCTCCAGTTCATGACCGTCCACTATTGGGCAGAATGTAGAGCGGCGATACAGAGCGTCTCTTGTACAGGAGGACTTAGCATGTCTATGAATTATAGATGTGCACTCACTTATGTGGTAATAACTTTGGAACACTTTTACTTATCCAAGCCATTCAGAGAATGTTTTCTCGTGACACATTGTACTTCATGACAGTCATAAATAATTTGAGTCAATATATTTCACCTTTATGAAAAAAATCCCTAATTTACCAAAGATTTTGAAAAATTTGCATTTTTCTAAATTTATATTTCTCTGCTTTTAATTTCACTTTTTTCACTATTGATTTCTCCTGTAACTGGGGCTAACATAGTAGCCCCATTTAAAGGGGAAATACACCCACCAGAGAGGCTGTACAGCGTTATACTGCCCTGTACAGCCTCAGTGCAGGGTTGATTGAGGTCTGTAGAAGACCCGACAGCTGCCGCACTCTCCGGCCCTGGCAGTCACATGACCGCCTGGACGGAACAGAAAGCGCATAGCACTTCCTGCACTGTATACACAGCACTCGTTGAGCGCTGTGTATACCGCAATAGAAGGCAGGGAAACCTGGGAACTGTGCCTGCCTTCTCTAAGGTTTGCCCTGCTGTCACTGACAGCGGGGAACCCCATCTGCAGCTGCACGATTAGTGTGCAGCTGCGATCTCTGAATGGATGTTCTGGAACGTCCATTCAGAGATAGAGAACCACCTCCTGGACGTTTTTAGTCAACATGCGGATGGGAGGTGGTTAAGTGACAGAGTATCACAAAATCATGATTGTTTTTACTTTGGTAATCACTGGCCAAACATCTCATGATTTGTTGATTTAGGAGGAAAAGTAAGGAAGGACACATTTTCCCATTGACAGCATATTGACTTCAGTGGGTATTGTGTCATACTTTGATTTCACTTTTAGTGGCGCTGCAGTGGAATTGGCCTTCTAATAAATATTGAATTGTCAAAAGACAGCAACCTCTTTAAGAACCTTTAGATACATGCAGGGCCGCCATCAGGGGGGTACAGCCAATACCCCAGTAAGGGGCCCAGACCCTGGGGGGGCCCAGCCAGTTCCAAAAAAAAAAAAATATTATATATATATATTTTTTTTCCCCCCCTCCCATTTGTCAGTGACTTGAGTTGAACTTTATTGCATCGCTAGAGGAGGGCAATTGATTATTCCTTGCTAGTGATGTCCGGTTCATGAACGAATCATTCATTTGAATCGATTCAGTTCACTGAACCGGAGGAGTCGATTCCTCTGACTGAGAGGATCCGAGTGAAACAGCTCAGTCTGACCTAGCACACAATAGCAGAGCCGCTGGCAGCAGGGAGGGGAGGGGCTCGGGAGGAGTGTAATCTGATCCTAGAGTGGAAGCTGCTGCTGCCAGCCCCTCCCCTCCCCGCCCACCAACCAATCAGAGCTGAGGAAAGGTAAGCACTAGCAGCTCTGAGTCTGAGTCACTGACACAAGTACAGGGAGTCTGAGAATCGAATGAGTCACAGGTTAAAATATTTTAAAGATCCGACTGCAAGCAGCGTTTTGGTGTCCGCCTCCAGAGCGGAATGGAGGCGGAACGGAGCCAAACGGATGCATTCTGAACGGATCCTTATCCATTCTGAATGCATTGGGGCAAAACTGATCTGTTTGGGGCCGCTTGTGAGATCCCTGAAACAGATCTCACAGGCGGACCCAGAAACGGCAGTGTGAAAGTAGCCTATGCCGCATACTGAGCTGAGCTATTTCAAAGGCTCCAAATTATTTATTTTCATATTGATCCTTATGTCGTCTACTTGGCTCGGCAGCTCTATGTTGTGTGGTCTTTGCTCGGGGGTAAAATGCAAAGCTGTTTTCTGGATTATTCCACAGGGCCAGGATCCTCCATCATTTATTGTTATTAACCCCTCCCTTGCCAGCCCACCCAGCTCTATTTAGCTTTGTGTTCTGCTTTGAAAAAAAATGTTTAGGCCATGAAGGGGTTAATTAAGTGTTGGAGGGGGTGGGGTGTGTTATTGTGCATATTGTGTTTGGGATCCATTTAACAAGTTTGACCAGTTGGGTTTGAGAGTGGTTGAGTGTCATCCACAGATCCCCCATAAAAGTGTCATCCACAGATCCCCCATAACAGTGTGTCATTCACAGATCCCCCATAACAGTGTGTCAATCCCCATAACAGTGTCATCCCAACCATAACAGTGTTCGTCATCCACAGATCCCCCATAACAGTGTTCGTCATCCACAGATCCCCCATAACAGTGTGTCATCCACAGATCCCCCATAACAGTGTTAGTCATCCACAGATCCCCCATAACAGTGTTCGTCATCCACAGATCCCCCATAACAGTGTGTCATCCACAGATGCCCCATAACAGTGTTGTCATCCACAGATCCCCCATAACAGTGTTGTCATCCACAGATCCCCCATAACAGTGTTCGTATCCACAGATCCCCCATAACAGTGTGTCATCCACAGATCCCCATAACAGTGTGTCATCCACAGATCCCCCATAACAGTGTGTCATCACAGATTCCCCCATAACAGTGTCATCCACAGATTCCCCCCCATAACAGTGTGTCATCCACAGATTCCCCCCATAACAGTGTGTCATCCACAGATTCCCCCCATAACAGTGTGTCATCTACAGATTCCCCCATAACAGTAAGTCATCCACAGATTCCCCCCATAACAGTAAGTCCTCCACAGATTCCCCCCATAACAGTGTGTCATCCACAGATTCCCCCCATAACAGTAAGTCATCCACCGATCCCCCCATAACACTGTAACAGTAAACCTTGTGCTTTTAAGGTGTTTTTTCTTAAATGTGCAAGGGGAAGATTGCTAGGGCAGATTAGAACAGGTAGTGTAGTTAGTGTGGGGTCCTGCTTAAAAGAGTCTACCTTGTCGTGGTAGCGGCTTCATATTATTTGGTCAAAAATTAATTCCTTACTGAAATCGCTAATTATCACTTTTTACTGTCTTTGTAGTTGTAAAAAAATAATGAAATTGGGGGTAGGTCCTTGGGGGTGGAGGGGAGGTGGAGTCAGGACGAATTCTGAAAGGTAGGAGGGGGGGCCCAGGCCTTGAGCTGTGTAAGGGGCCCCAAAATTTCTGATGGCAGCCCTGGATACATGTTTATAGGCTCACAATCTACAGTGTAACCTACAGTGCTCACAAACATGAGCAATACATGTGTATGACATTTACATTATGTTCATGGAATAGCTATACCTGTAATTACTTTTTCTGCAGGCAACAAGTGCAGACGATGACTATAGCATTGTTCTCCCAGCAAATGCCACTATTACAAAAATATGGATTCAATCTTAGTATGTCTAGAATAACAATTTGATTCCTGTGACATATAAATCAGTTCCACGTTGACTTCATTATAACAATCTTGGTATTCTTGCTGAACATCTAAAATTCTTTGATTCTATCTTACTACTCAGTCAATTTTAAAGATTAAACTAAGCCATATTGTTAAGGTCTTTTTAAAGGTCATGGTAATAAATGAAGTGTCACCAAAACTAGAAACTGTGCACTTAGTTTCAGCATTAATATTTATAACATATTAAAATTTTGTATAAAGGATGTACAGTATTGCATATCAATGTGTTGTTCTGTATGAGAACTGAATTGTGATGGACAGTTCCATTCTTCAACAAGGTAGTTGCTGTTGGAAAAATATTATTTGGCTTCAGTTTTGTACTGATATTGTTTTATTGTAAGATAAGGTAGAAATATCTACAATAAACCATTTAAATGTATTTATATTTTTACTATGATATACGGTGCCACAAACATATCCCACTGAACTGTATGGAGATTATCACTAGAGATGAGCAACATTATTGAGAGTTTGGCTGCTTTGACGAATGTGACAAAGAAATTCACTTTGTGATGAATTACTGCATTTTTTGCTTTATAAGACACACTTTTTTCCCCCAAAAGAGGGGGGAAAGTGGTCGTGCGTCTTATAAAGTGAATAGAGCAGTATTGCACGTGCTGTGCTGCATAGGCATAGCGGCCTGAGATGTGCCAGTGACATGTAAACAGGGGCGCTATTAGGGTTGTAGCGGAGCCCGGCACAGTCACTGAACTTCACTAAGCTGGGCCCCAGTCAGAGCAGCCATCACATATAAAGTGTATGCAGCAGCCCCTAGCAGTGCTGCTTTGCTAAACTAGCTGTAATCACTTATCTGCAGTACTCACTATGGCTGCAGCGGGCAGGCTGGCAGCGCACGTCACTCACTCAGTCATGCTCTGGCCCCACCCACTTCATTGGGGCCTAATGTAATGGGGTAAGATCCCTACATAACAGAGTCATAAACAGGTTCCCCAATAAGTGTCTTCCACAGATCCCCCTATGACACTGTCCTCCACAGATGCCAAAATAAGTGTCCTCCACAGATCCCCATAACAGTGTCCTCCACAGATTTCCCTATAAGTGTCCTTCACAGATTCCCCCTATAACACTGTCATTCACATATCCCCTATACGTGTCCTCTACAGATCCCCTATAGGTGCCCTCCACAGATCCCCCTATAAATGTCCTCCACAGATCCCATACCAGTTTCATCCACAGATTCCCATAAGTGTCATCCACAGATCCCCCGTAACAATGCGCTATCCACAGACCTCCCATTAATTCAAAACCCACCAAAAGCACACCAAATATAAAATTTTCTTAATATCCTCCACAAAATCCTAGGTGCATCTTATCATCAGGTGTGTCTTATAAAATGAAAAATACTTTGTCACGCAGCTAATTTTTTTGTATGTAGTGGGCGCAATGACAGGGAAAGGCGATGGCGCCACCCCCATTCATTGAACCCCTCAGAAGCCGAGTTCATTGCTGATCACGACATCTGAAATTAACATTGAGGGCTTTCAGGGGTTAATCCAGTAAAAAAATAAAAATACTCACCTTATCCATTTGATTGTGAAGAGGCCACCGAGGCCATCTTGATTGAAGACACTGCACGGTATATTCAATCAAGATGGCTGCAGCACCCTCTTTGCAAGCAAATGGAGGAGGGGAGTATGATTTTTTTTTTTTTGCTTTTACAACCAGTTCAGGGAAAAATGATTTTTTTATCATGAAGTGCAAGGAAATCTAGGCTTCACGGCAAATCAATTTTTTCCTGAAATTTGGATCGAAGTCCCCTTTTTTTATACTTTGATTCACTCACCACTAATTGTCTTGGAAAGGGCTTACAATATAAATTCTCCATCTTCCAAATATACTATGGCCAAACTTATTGAAAGCTAATTGAGATATTAGTTGGGATTTGTGAGTGTTGTAAGAAACAAGCAACATAGAGGACACATGGGAAAGCAAACACAATGCAAACATAGTCCTTGATCTGAATCGGAATCATAGTAATATTTAATAATTTTTTAATCTTTTTTTTTTTTTAAGGAAGAGTAATGATACCACTAGCCATAATATATCCTACTGGGTTTCCTATCTAACAATCTCAAACTTTTCCCAACATACCAGTGTTGACAAAAACTCATTAGGGAATTCTTTCCATTGCCATTTTTCCAAAGATTATCTCTTAAACTTCACATGTTAGAGATGCCAGAGCCAGACCCACACAAAACAGAATTTTGAAAACATTTGATCTTTTAGTGACAAGATGGAAAAACTGTAAAAATAAATTGGTCCGAGTAACGTGTGTCAGAGTGGAATAAGTCATTTAACTCACTTAGGGTTCTTGCTTTTTTTTTATCTAGTAGGATTTAAATGTAAATGTATCGTGATTTTTATTTTATGTTCCATTGATCTTATATACATAAAAAACACATGTATTTTTTTTCTTGGTGTATTAAATGTTGCTATTAAATATTGATCCAGGTGTCAAACAGAGTTCAATTTTTAATGATTGAAAATTTGGAATTTGAGATGAACAAATTTGTAAAAAATTCGATTTGGCCTCTTCGCTGAATTTTCTGAAAATATTTGGTTCGATCCAAATTTATTTGCAGAGAATTGCGTTAGAAAAATGCTATTTCCTGGCTGTAGAGAGCCTGTATAGTGGTGTAGAACACTGTGCTTTGCAGTAACACGCATAGGGAGTCTGCTGTGGTAGTGAAATAATACTGTGAGTCCATATGACATGCAGATGACAGGAGTCGCTCTTAGAATCACTGCACACTACACTTATTTGGGCAGTTATGGGGCCAAAACTGACCAAATAACTTAAAGGGGTTGTCCAGGTTCAGAGCTGAACCTGGACAGCCCTCCATTTTCACCCCAGCAGCCCCCCTGATATGAGCATCGGAGCAGTTCATGCTCCGATGCTCTCCTTTGCCCTGCGCTAAATCGCGCAGGGCAAAGGCATTTTTCAGAGTTCCGGTGACGTATCGGGCTCTCCATGGGGCTGACAGGAACCCCGGTGACGTCACCGGCACTGATGGGCGGGATTTAGCGCTGCCCTAGCCAGTAAAACGGCTAGGGCAGAGCTAAAGCCCGCCCCTCAGAGCCGGTGACGTCACCGAACACACTGCCGGGCGGAAGTTACCGCCTGGCAGTGTGTTATTAAAAACAAAAGAGCCTGTGCCCTGCGCGATTTACCGCAGGGCACTGGAGCGCATCGGAGCATGCAGGGGGGCTGCCGGGGTGAAAATAACGGTATGTCCGGGTTCAGCTCTGAACCCGGACAACCCCTTTAAGTATGAACTCAGCTTTACAGGTCAATGTTAACACCAAGAAGAAGCGCACTCCTTTTTACACAGTGATAAGCTGATTCAACATAGATGTCTACAAAACCTGTTCTATTAAACACTTATACAAGCCCCCCGAGACAGTGGAGAGGGATTCAGAAGTAAGTTTGTGCTGACGTCACTGATTATTTTGCCCCTCGTGTGATCCGTCAGAACAATAACCACCAAAAAACAGAACCTGTGGAGCATCCGCCTTCACTCGGTCAGCATTTGGTTAGTAATTACGGATGAGCGAACTCGAACTGTATAGTTCGGGTTCGTACCGAATTTTGGGGTGTCCGTGACATGGACCTGAACCCGGACATTTTCGTAAAAGTCCGGGTTCGGGTTCGGTGTTCGTCGCTTTCTTGGCGCTTTTGTGACGCTTTCTTGGCGCTTTTTGATAGGCTGCAAAGCAGCCAATCAACAAGCGTCATACTACTTGCCCCAAGAGGCCATCACAGCCATGCCTACTATTGGCATGGCTGTGATTGGCCAGAGCACCATGTGACCCAGCCTCTATTTAAGCTGGAGTCACATAGCGCCGCCCGTCACTCTGCTCTGATTAGCGTAGGGAGAGGTTGCGGCTGCGACAGTAGGGCGAGATTAGGCAGATTAACTCCTCCAAAGGACTTGATTAACTGATCGATCTGCAGCTGTGGATCATTGAGCTGCTGATACTCAATTGCTCACTGTTTTTAGGCTGCTCAGACCGTTTGTCAGTCACTTTTTTCTGGGGTGATCGGCTGCCATTTTGTGTCTTGTGGTGCGCCAGCACAAGCTGCGACCAAGTGCATTTAACCCTCAATGGTGTGGTTGTTTTTTGGCTAAAGCCTACATCAGGGTGAAGCTGTCACACCAAGTGCATTTAACCAGCAATAGTCTGTTTATTTTTTGGCCATATACTACATCAGGGGCAAGCTGCGCCCGTCACCAAGTGCATTTAACCCTCAATGGTGTGGTTGTTTTTTGGCTAAAGCCTACATCAGGGTGAAGCTGTCACAC
Organism: Bufo gargarizans; assembly: GCF_014858855.1. NCBI lineage: Eukaryota > Metazoa > Chordata > Amphibia > Anura > Bufonidae > Bufo > Bufo gargarizans. Next base: position 157,845,395 of record NC_058088.1, read on the forward strand.
CAAGTGCATTTAACCAGCAATAGTCTGTTTATTTTTTGGCCATATACTACATCAGGGGCAAGCTGCGGCTGTCACCAAGTGCATTTAACCCTCAATGGTGTGGTTGTTTTTTGGCTAAAGCCTACATCAGGGTGAAGCTGTCACACCAAGTGCATTTAACCAGCAATAGTCTGCTTATTTTTTGGCCATATACTACATCAGGGGCAAGCTGCGCCTGTCACCAAGTGCATTTAACCCTCAATGGTGTGGTTGTTTTTTGGCTAAAGCCTACATCAGGGTGAAGCTGTCACACCAAGTGCATTTAACCAGCAATAGTCTGTTTATTTTTTGGCCATATACTACATCAGGGGCAAGCTGCGCCCGTCACCAAGTGCATTTAACCCTCAGTAGAGTGGTTGGTCAAGCTGTCACACCAAGTGCATTTAACCAGCAATAGTCTGTTCATTTTTTGGCCATATAGTACATCAGGGGCAAGCTGCACCTGTCACCAAGTGCATTTAACCCTCAGTAGTGTGGTTGGTCAAGCTGTCACGCCAAGTGCATTTAACCAGCAATAGTGTGGTTATTTTTTGGCCATATCCCAGTCTAATTCTGTCAGTAAATCTATATCTGTCACCCAGCGCCTAAATACTAGGCCTCAAATTTATATCCGCTAAATCTGTCGTTACTGCTGTACTGTTCTGGCTGGGCAAGTTATTTAGTGTCCGTCAAAGCACATTTTTTGTTCTGGGTTGAAATACAATTCCCAATTTAGCAATTTCATAATTTAGTGGTTTCTGCTGTATCAGGCCTACTTTAAATGCATCCCTAAAAGGGTATATCAGAATCAAGGTGCTGATAGGGTCATTCTGAATAACTTCACACACACGCTACTGTGCATTTCCAAGTCTAATTCCATCAGTAAATCTATACCTGTCACCCAGCGCCTAAATACTAGGCTTTAAATTTATATCCCGCTAAATCTGTCGTTACTGCTGTACTGTTCTGGCTGGGCAAGTTATTTAGTATCCGTCAAAGCACATTTTTTGTTCTGGGTTGAAATACAATTCCCAATTTAGCAATTTCCTAATTTAGTGGTTTCTGCTGTATTAGAGCTAATTGAAATCTATCCCTAAAAGGGTATATAATATTCAAGGTGCACATAGGGTCATTCAGAATAACTTCACACACACGCTACTGTGCATTTCCAAGTCTAATTCCGTCAGTAAATCTATACCTGTCACCCAGCGCCTAAATACTAGGCCTCAAATTTATATCCCGCTAAATTTGTCGTTACTGCTGTACTGTTCTGGCTGGGCAAGTTATTTAGTGTCCGTCAAAGCACATTTTTTGTTCTGCGTTGAAATACAATTCCCAATTTAGCAATTTCCTAAATTAGTGGTTTCTGCTGTATCAGGCCTACTTTAAATGCATCCCTAAAAGGGTATATCAGAATCAAGGTGCTGATAGGGTCATTCTGAATAACTTCACACACACGCTACTGTGCACTTCCAAGTCTAATTCCGTCAGTAAATCTATACCTGTCACCCAGCGCCTAAATACTAGGCCTCAAATTTATATCCCGCTAAATCTGTCGTTACTGCTGTACTGTTCTGGCTGGGCAAGTTATTTAGTGTCCGTCAAAGCACATTTTTTGCTCTGGGTTGAAATACAATTCCCAATTTAGCAATTTCCTAATTTAGTGGTTTCTGCTGTATCAGAGCTATTTGAAATCTATCCCTAAAAGGGTATATAATATTCAAGGTGCACATAGGGTCATTCAGAATAACTTCACACACACGCTACTGTGCATTTCCAAGTCCAATTCTGTCAGTAAATCTATACCTGTCACCCAGCGCCTAAATACTAGGCCTCAAATTTATATTCAGCTGAATTTGAATGCAATACATTGGGCCAAATAATATTTTTGTTGTTGTGGTGAACGATAACAATGAGGAAAACATCTAGTAAGGGACGCGGACGTGGACATGGTCGTGGTGGTGTTAGTGGACCCTCTGGTGCTGGGAGAGGACGTGGCCATTCTGCCACATCCACACGTCCTAGTGTACCAACTACCTCAGGTCCCAAAAGCCGCCAGAATTTACAGCGATATATGGTGGGGCTCAATGCCGTTCTTAGGATGGTAAGGCCTGAGCAGGTACAGGCATTAGTCAATTGGGTGGCCGACAGTGGATCCAGCACGTTCACATTATCTCCCACCCAGTCTTCTGCAGAAAGCGCACAGATGGCGCCTGAAAACCAACCCCATCAGTCTGTCACATCACCCCCATGCATATCAGGGAAACTGTCTGAGCCTCAAGTTATGCAGCAGTCTCTTATGCTGTTTGAAGACTCTGCTGGCAGGGTTTCCCAAGGGCATCCACCTAGCCCTTCCCCAGCGGTGGAAGACATAGACTGCACTGACGCACAACCACTTATGTTTCCTGATGATGAGGACATGGGAATACCACCTCAGCATGTCTCTGATGATGACGAAAGACAGGTGCCAACTGCTGCGTCTTTCTGCAGTGTGCAGACTGAACAGGAGGTCAGGGATCAAGACTGGGTGGAAGACGATGCAGGGGACGATGAGGTCCTAGACCCCACATGGAATGAAGGTCGTGCCACTGACTTTCCCTGGCATGGCACTTCTTCAAACAATGTGCTGACGACAAGACCCGAGTGGTTTGCACGCTGTGCCATCAGAGCCTGAAGCGAGGCATTAACGTTCTGAACCTTAGCACAATCTGCATGACCAGGCACCTGCATCTCCATCTCACAAACATTTGAGAGAAAGCGTAAATTCCCACCTACCCTCGATCCCTGGCCCTGAATGCCAGCATTTCTAAACTACTGGCCTATGAAATGCTGTCATTTAGGCTGGTGCACACAGACATCTTCAAATAGCTCATGTCGCTTGCTGTCCCACAGTATGCTGTTTCCAGCCGCCACTACTTCTCCAAGAGAGCCGTGCCTTCCCTGCACAACCAAGTATCCGATAAAATCAAGTGTGCACTGCGCAACGCCATCTGTGGCAAGGTCCACCTAACCACAGATATGTGGACCAGTAAGCACGGCCAGAGACGCTATATCTCCCCAACTGCACACTGGGTAAATGTAGTGGCAGCTGGGCACCAGGCGGAGAGCTGTTTGGCGCACGTCCTTCCGCCGCCAAGGATCGCAGGGCAACATTCTTTGCCTCCTGTTGCCACCTCCTCCTTCTTCCACCTGCTCATCCAGTCAGCCACCCACCTTCACCACCAACTTCAGCACAGCCCGGGGTAAACGTCAGCAGGCCATTCTGAAACTCATATGTTTGGGGGACAGGCCCCACACCGCACAGGAGTTGTGGCGGGGTATAGAACAACAGACCGACGAGTGGTTGCTGCCGGTGAGCCTCAAGCCCGGCCTGGTGGTGTGCGATAATGGGCGAAATCTCGTTGCAGCTCTGGGACTAGCCGGTTTGACGCACATCCCTTGCCTGGCGCATGTGCTGAATTTGGTGGTGCAGAAGTTCATTCACAACTACCCCGACATGTCAGAGCTGCTGCATAAAGTGCGGGTCAGTCGCACTGCGGAACAGCACCACTTCACCACCAATGACTGGGCCTCCATGCGAGACCTGTGTGCCCTGTTGCGCTGTTTCGAGTACTCCACCAACATGGCCAGTAGCGATGACGCCGTTATCAGCGTTACAATACCACTTCTATGTCTCCTTGAGAAAACACTTAGGGCGATGATGGAAGAGGAGGTGGCCCAGGAGGAGGATGAGGAGGAGGAAGAGGGGTCATATTTAGCACTTTCAGGCCAGTCTCTTCGAAGTGACTCAGAGGGAGGTTTTTTGCAACAGCAGAGGCCAGGTACAAATGTGGCCAGCCAGGGCCCACTACTGGAGGACGAGGAGGACGAGGATGAGGAGGAGGTGGAGGAGGATGAGGATGAAGCATGGTCACAGCGGGGTGGCATTCAACGCAGCTCGGGCCCATCACTGGTGCGTGGCTGGGGGGAAAGGCAGGACGATGACGATACGCCTCCCACAGAGAACAGCTTGTCCTTACCCCTGGGCAGCCTGGCACACATGAGCGACTACATGCTGCAGTGCCTGCGCAACGACAGCAGAGTTGCCCACATTTTAACCTGTGCGGACTACTGGGTTGCCACCCTTCTGGATCCACGCTACAAAGACAATGTGCCCACCTTACTTCCTGCACTGGAGCGTGATAGGAAGATGCGCGAGTACAAGCGCATGTTGGTAGACGCACTACTTAGAGCATTCCCAAATGTCACAGGGGAACAAGTGGAAGCCCAAGGCCAAGGCAGAGGAGCAGCAAGAGGTCACCAAGGCAGCTGTGTCACGGCCAGCTCCTCTGAGGGCAGGGTTAGCATGGCAGAGATGTGGAAAAGTTTTGTCAACACGCCACAGCTAACTGCACCACCACCTGATACGCAACGTGTTAGCAGGAGGCAACATTTCACTAACATGGTGGAACAGTACGTGTGCACACCCCTCCACGTACTGACTGATGGTTCGGCCCCATTCAACTTCTGGGTCTCTAAATTGTCCACGTGGCCAGAGCTAGCCTTTTATGCCTTGAAGGTGCTGGCCTGCCCGGCGGCCAGCGTTTTGTCTGAACGTGTATTCAGCACGGCAGGGGGCGTCATTACAGACAAACGCAGCCGCCTGTCTACAGCCAATGTGGACAAGCTGACGTTCATAAAAATGAACCAGGCATAGATCCCATAGGACCTGTCCGTCCCTTGTCCAGATTAGACATTAACTACCTCCTCTTAACCATATATTATTGTACTCCAGGGCACTTCCTCAATTCAATCCTATTTTTATTTTCATTTTACCATTATATTGCGAGGCTACCCAAAGTTGAATGAACCTCTCCTCTGTCTGGGTGCCGGGGCCTAAATATATGACAATGGACTGTTCCAATGTTGGGTGACGTGAAGCCTGATTCTCTGCTATGACATGCAGACTAATTCTCTGCTGACATGAATCCAGATTCTCTGTTACGGGACCTCTCTCCTCTGCCTGGGTGCTGGGCCTAAATATCTGACAATGGACTGTTGCAGTGGTGGCTGACGTGAAGCCTGATTTTCTGCTATGACATGGAGACTAATTCTCTGCTGACATGAAGCCAGATCCTCTGTTACGGGACCTCTCTCCTCTGCTTGGGTGCTGGGCCTTAATATATGCCAATGGACTGTTGCACTGGTAGCTGACGTGAAGCCCGATTCTCTGCTATGACATGCAGACTAATTCTCTGCTGACATGAAGCCAGATTCTCTGTTACGGGACCTCTCTCCTCTGACTGGGTGCTGGGCCTAAATATCTGACAATGGACTGTTGCACTGGTGGCTGACGTGAAGCCTGATTTTCTGCTATGACATGCAGACTAATTCTCTGCTGACATGAAGCCAGATCCTCTGTTATGGGACCTCTCTCCTCTGCCTGGGTGCTGGGCCTAAATATCTGACAATGGACTGTTGCAGTGGTGGCTGACGTGAAGCCTGATTCTCTGCTATGACATGCAGACTGATTCTCTGCTGACATGAAGCCAGATTCTCTGTTACGGGACCTCTCTCCTCTGCCTGGGTGCTGGGCCTAAATATCTGACAATGGACTGTTGCATTGGTGGCTGACGTGAAGCCTGATTCTCTGCTATGACATAATGACTGATTCTCTGCTGACATGAAGCCAGATTCTCTGTTACGGGGCCTCTCTCCTCTGCCTGGGTGCCGGGGCCTAAATATCTGATAATGGACTGTTCCAGTGGTGGGTGACGTGAAGCCTGATTCTCTGCTATGACATGCAGACTGATTCTCTGCTGACGTGAAGCCAGATTCTCTGCTATGGGACCTCTCTCCAATTGATTTTGGTAATTTTTATTTATTTAATTTTTATTTTAATTCATTTCCCTATCCACATTTGTTTGCAGGGGATTTACCTACATGTTGTTGCCTTTTGCAGCCCTCTAGCACTTTTCTAGGCTGTTTTACAGCCTTTTTAGTGCCGAAAAGTTCGGGTCCCCATTGACTTCAATGGGGTTCGGGTTCGGGACGAAGTTCGGATCGGGTTCGGATCCCGAACCCGAACATTTTCGGGAAGTTCGGCCGAACTTCTCGAACCCGAACATCCAGGTGTCCGCTCAACTCTATTAGTAATCCATTAGTATTGCTAATGCCAAAAAAACAGGAGTGGATCTAAAACAGAGATGACACGTTAATGGAATATTTGCATGTCTTTGGTGTTTCGTACCCACCCCCAGTGGTGTCTCTAGCTTTAAAATTTTGGGGGGCTCACTGGGGGCCAGGACAAAAGTAGGGGGGGCAGCTATAACAACAATACATTTACACAAGTACGCTTAGAAATGCTGCAATACTTTACCCAATACCTAAAACTGCAACAGGGAAGAAAAGTCCTGCTGTCTGTGGTTTAAAAAAAAAAATCGCTCAGATTTCAACATGTCCTAGCTGCCTGTGGATGACACTTTTATAGGGAGGGGGATCTGTGGATGACACTTTTATAGGGAGGGGGATCTGTGGATGACACTTTGATATGGAGGGGGATATGTGAATGACACTGCTATGGGGGGGGGGGATCTGTGGATGCCACATACCGTATATAGCATCTTATGCTATATGTGTCATCCACAGATCCACCCCATGACAGTGTCATCCCCATTTCCCCCTCCATAACAGTGTCATCCACAGATCTCCCTCCCCACCTCTCACAGGCTGGTCTCAGGAGGGGCACTTCCAATTTATTTTCTGTCCGCCGCCACAGAACAAGGGTGCTTATAGAACAGACTACACAGTGTAGAGGTATACTGTATATTGTGTGGCACAGTGTAGCGGTATACTGTACATTGTGTGGCACAGTGTAGCGTTATACTGTACATTGTGGGGCACAGTGCAGGCTATATGTGTATAACAAACATATTTCACATGAAAACTTACAGTTACTTGGCTTGGCCCTTGGGGATCTCGGACGCCACTTTAACACTTTGGCCGGGGGCTCGGTGGAGCTGATGTTGTGCTTTATCCTAATGAGAAAGATTTCATAATAAGGATTTGGAGAAGGGGCAGAGGGATAGCAGAGCAGGGAGAGGCTGGTGCTGCTACTAGGGGGTCATACCATGGAGGAGTAAAAAAGCCCACCATTATGCCCCCCAGTAGAAATCATTCTCCTTATAATGTGAAAATGCAAAAAATACCCTCTTGTAATGCCCCCAGTTGAGCTAATGTCCCCATAGTGCCCCCATAATTTGAAAGTATAAAATACCCCTTCTTAGTGCCCCCAGTAGATGACTCTATAGTACTCCTCTCCCCCTTCCCCATAGTACCCACCATGTGTCCCAGTATAAAATGCTACTGTACAGAGCCCCCCATATAAAATACCCCTTCTTTGTGGCCTCAGTAGATGCCCCTATAGTGCCCACCAACAACGTGCCAGTAACAAGAGCCCCATCACATGCCAGTAATAAGAGCCCAGCCCCCCATCACGTGCCAGTAATAAGAGCCCAGCCCCATCACGTGCCAGTAATAAGAGCCCCCCCCAATGTTCTAGTAACAAGAGCCCCCCATCATGTGCCAGTATTATAATAAGCCCCCAATCATGTGCCAGTAATAAGCCCCCCAAAGTGCCAGTAATAAGCCCCCCCAAATGTGCCAGTAATAAGCCTCCCCAATGTGCCCGTAATAAGCCCCCCAAATATGCCAGTAAAAGGCCCCCAATGTGCCAGTAATAATCCCCCCAATATGCCAGTAATAAGCCCCCCAATGTGCCAGTAATAAGCCCCCCAATGTGCTAGTAATAAGCCCCCCCAATATGCCAGTAATAAGCCCCCCAAAATGCTAGTAATATACCCCCCAATGTGCCAATAATAAGCCCCCCAATATGCCAGTAATAAGCCCCCCAATGTGCCAGTAATAAGCCCCCAATATGCCAGTAAAAAGCCCCCCAATGTGCCAGTAACAAGAGCCTCCCAATGTGCCAGTAACAAGAGCCTCCCAATGTGCCAGTAACAAGAGCCCCCCTTATTGTGGCTGTAAAAATCTAGTAAAAAAAAAAAAAAAAAACACTTGTACTTACCTCCATATCACTGATGCAATTCAGGCCTCTTCCGGCTTCCGGCCTGTGTCCCGCTCTGTATGGCTCAGGCGGCGCGATGACGTCATCGCACCGCCTGCGCCATCCTCTGATAGGCTGCCGGCCTAGTACCTGCAGCTTATCAGAGGAAGGGGAAGGGACACACCTCTCCCTCACCTGCACCGCCGCTGGCACAGGCAGATTACTATGGAGATGAGCGCAATGGAAGCGCTCATCTCCCTGTGCCCGGCTGCAACAGTGCGGCGGCTCACTTGGGGGGGGGGCATTTTAGTTGGGGGGGCACATGGGGGGGCACAGCGTGATGTAGGGGGAGCCGTGGCCCTCTCTGGCCCCCCCGGCGACGCCACTGCCCACCCCTGCTTTTGGCTACCAAATCATAAGCCAATTCTGATGGGACCATACAGGCCTTACAGCTGCTAAACAGACAGGATCCGTCATGCGCCCTATTTTTCCTTCCTTCTGACAAATGAGAAGAAGAGTCAAATAAATGATGATTAGGGTTGAGCGAACCCAAAGTGTAAAGTTCGGGTTCATATGGAACTTTTTTGGATTTTTGGACCCCGAACACAAACTTTTCAGTAAAATTTTGGGTTCGAGTTTGGTGTTCGGCGATTTAATGGCGCTTTTTAAAAAAGGCTGCAGAGCAGCCAATCAACAAGCGTTTAACTCTTGTGGACTTAGAAGCCATCACAGCCATACCTACTAATGGCATGGCTGTGATTGGCCTCTATATTAGCTGGAGTCACGTAGCGCTGCACGTCACTCTGCACTTACTAGTGTAGGGATAGGATGCTGCCGGTGTGAGAGAGAGAATAGGAAATAATCTATCTGTTATCAGAACTGGGTTATATTCTGGGTTTAAAAAACACCCATTTTGTGCAAGACCCTACAATTGGGACCTATGCTGCATTTGTGAGAGTCAAATACAAGCCTTAAATACTGCAGTTATATTCTGGGTTTAAAAAAAACAAAAAACACACCCTTTATGTGCAAGACACTACATTTGGGGTCTTTGCTGCATGTGTGAGTGTCCAATACAAGCCTTAAATACCACTGTTATATTCTTTTTTTTTTTTAAACACCCATTTTGTGCAAGACCCTACATTTGGGGCCTTTGCTGCATTTGTGACAGTTAAATACAAACTTTAAATACTGAAGTTATATTCTGGTTTTAAAAAAAACACCCATGCAAGACCCTACATTTGGGGCCTTTGCTGCATTTGTGAGAGTCAAATACAAGCGTTAAATACTGCAGTTATATTCATTTTTTTTTTAAACACCCATTTTGTGCAAGACCCTACATTTGGGGCCTTTGCTGCATTTGTGACAGTGCAATACAAGCTTTAAATACTGCAAGTTATATTCTGGGTTTAAAAAAAACACCCATTTTGTGCAAGACACTACATTTGGGGCCTTTGCGGCATTTGTGTCAAATACAAGCTTTAAATACTGCTGTTATATTCTGGGTTTAAAAAAAACACCCATTTTGTGCAAGATACTACATTTGGGGCCTTTGCTGCATTTTTGAGAGTCAAATACAAGCTTTAAATACTGCAAGTTATATTCTGGGTTTAAAAAAAACACCCATTTTGTGCAAGACACTACATTTGGGGCCTTTGCTGCATTTGTGTCAAATACAAGCTTTAAATACTGCTGTTATATTCTGGGTTAAAAAAAAACACCCATTTTGTGCAAGACACTACATCTGGGGCCTTTGCTGCATTTGTGAGAGTCCAATACAAGTGTTAAATACTGCAGTTATATTCTGGTTTTAAAATAAAATATGCCCATTTTGTGCAAGACCCTACATTTGGGGCCTTTGCTGTATTTCTGACAGTCCAATACATGCTTTAAATACTGCAGTTATATTATGGGTTTAAAAAAAACCACTCACTTTGTGCAAGACCCTACATTCAGGGCCATTGCTGCATTTCTGACAGTCCAATACAACCAGTCAATACTGCAGTTACATTGTTGGTTGACAATTTAAAAAAAATTGTGACCATGAAGTTATTGTATAAAACTCGGCTATCACACTGTTGCGTGACCTCAAGAAATGTTTCTTCTTTATGACACCGGCACTGCCTTACTCTCAGTAAACTTAATTGTTGACTATTGGCGGTTGCATTGTCGCCTGACATAAACCATCTGTTAGTTTGGTGGGGGAACACTAAGAATGAGGAGAGCGTCAAATAAGGGACGTGGCCCTGGTCGTGGTGGTCCCTGTTGCTGGGAGAAGACGTGGTCGATCTGTGCGAGCTACACGCACAAGTAAGACTGCAGACAGACAAGAAGGGCATGGGTAAAGAGTGGGTGGAAGATAATGTGGAGGATGATGAGATACTAGACCCCACATAGAATGAAGATCATGTGAGTGACCTGTCTAGTTCGGAGGAAGAGGCACTGGTCGCAGCACAGAGGCACCAGCACATCACAAGAGGGAGCAGGGTGCAAAAGCGTCTGTTACATTCTTGGATGACATTTTACCATTTTTGCCATAAATAAACCCCTGCTCTGCATAGGTGACAGGGACATACATTTCAAGAAATCGTCTCTTACATTGTCAGGTGACATTTTACCAATTTTGCCGTATACAAACCCCTGCTCTGCATAGGGGACAGGGACCTAATTTTTGTAAAATTGTCTGTTCAATTGTTGGGTGACATGAACACAGTTTTGCCGTGAATAAACCCCTGCTCTGCATAGTTGACCGGGACCGAAATTTTCTAAAAATCGTCTGTTTCATTGGTGGGTGACATTAACCAATTTTTGCTGATGAAAAACCCCTGCTATGCATAGGTGAAAGGGACTTAAATTTCTAAAATTCGTCTTTAATTGACGCGCTCCACCTCCTTTCATTCGATCCTTCCGCTTTAACAACTTGTCCCACATTTCCGCTTGATCACATTTCAGCCATTGACCCTAATTTTGATTTGGTATCCCTTTTTCACGCTCCCTCTCCGGCGTGGAACCCTCATTCGCCGCTAACCATGATCAACATGGTGGACGCTGAACAGAACATCTAAAGTTGATAGAGAAGATATCCAATTGGATTGTGAACGTCACGGAGACGTGCGATTAGGCAGAAGTCATCTAGAATCAACAAAGCGGCAGCTTTTTCTGTCTAACGTTTCCAAATCCAAAATACCCCAGTGACATTCCCTGTAATTTTTTATTAATCATTCCAAAAACAGAGCATCTCAAGAGTCCTGTATTGTTATTTATCGTCACTACCTCCCCGAGTCCGGAGTGGGTAATTGCCGCACGCCCCCTCCTTTACTTGGAAGCTTCGGCTTCAATAATTTGTCCCACATTTCCGCTCGATCACATTTAATTTCATCCATTGACCTCCCTTAGATGTGGTATCCCTTTCTTAGGCTCCCTCTCCAGCTGGGAACCCTGATTCCCCACTACCAGTGATCACCATGGTAGGCGCAGAAAAGAACATCGAAAGTTGATAGAGACGATATCCAATTGGATCATGGACGTCATAGGGACGTGCGACATGGTTGACATGGTTGAGCAGTATGTGTGCACATGCCTACACGTACTGACTGATGGGTCTGCCCCCTTCAACTTCTGGGTCTCCAAATTGGGCACATGGCCTGAGCTTGACCTTTACGCCTTGGAGGTGCTGGCCTGCCCTGCAGCCAGTGTATTGTCTGAATGTTTGTTTAGCACTTCTGGAGGGGGTTATCACAGGTTATATTTCCCAATGTTTTGGGGTCTACCCAAATTTTTTTAAAAATGTAATAAAATAAAAAATAAAAATAAAAACCAGTGTTGGCTACCTTCTACTCCTCTACCGCCGCTTCCACCTACACATCTACCGCCTCCTTAACCTCTTACTCCATATGAACCTCCTCCTCATAGATCCAGATTATTATTTTTTTATTTTTACTTTGACTTTTTTAGAGCCATTTTAGTGCTCAAAAGTTCGGGTCCTCATTGACTTCAATGGGGTTCGGGGTCAAGTTCGAGTCAACTTCGAACCCGTCAAACCCGAACATCCAGGTGTCCGCTCAACTCTAATCCTGGAGTACGGGATTATAGTTATCACTCGGCTGCATACAATAGCTATACAAGGATAGACCATACTGTATCTTCATTTCACATCCTTTGCTCACTAGACTTGTTGTTATGGTCAGATCATGCGCTGGTATTATGTTCTATTGGCCCTATGTTGAACAGTGGCAAGGGGGGGGGGGGGAGTTCACCTGGAGATTAAATGATAACCTGTTGAATAAACCCCTATGTATTGCAGAGATCCAGAAAGCTATGGTACCCTTTAAGGAACATCATGCCCTAGATCAGTGATGGCTAACCTTGGCACTCCAGCTGTGGTAAAACTACAACTCCCAAGATGCCCCGCTTGCTTGGCTGCTCTCAGAACTCTATAGAAATAAATGAAGCATGCTGGGAGTCGTAGTTTCACCACAGCTGGAGTTCCAAGGTTAGCCATCACTGCCCTAGATGAAGCAGGGTTGTTATACACCAATAATATACTTTCTATATAGTGCATTTAGGTAGTGCAGCATTTGTTTGCGGTTTTACCGCGTTACCTCAGCTACAGATAGTGACAATCGCCATTTGAACAAATAATTTCTACTGGTGTGATATACCAGTTGCCCCCCGAAAAAACTGATTGAAGCAGGGGTGTCATATACCAATAATATACTTTCTATATAGTGCATTTAGGTAGTGCAGCATTTGTTTGCGGTTTTGCTGCGTTACCTCAGCTACACAGAGTGACAAACGACATTGGAACAAATAATTACTACTGGTGTGATATAATAGTTGCCCCCCCAAAAAAGTGATTGAAGCAGGGTTGTTATATACCAATTATAAACTTTCTATATAGTGCATTTGGATAGTGCAACATTTGTTTATTGTTTTGCTGCGTTACCTCAGCTACAGATAGTGACAAACGCCATTTGAACAAATAATTTCTACTGGTGTGATATACCAGTTGCCTCCTGAAAAAACGGAATGAAGCAGGGGTGTTATATACCAATTATATACTTTCTATATAGTGCATTTGGGTAGTGCAGCATTTGTTTGCGTTTTTGCTGCGTTACCTCAACTACAGATAGTGACAAACGCTATTTTCAACAAATAATTTCTACTGGTGTGATATACCAGTTGCCCCCCCAAAAAAACTGATTGAAGCAGGGGTGTCATATACTAATTATATATTTTCTATATATTGCATTTGGGTAGTGCAGCATTTGTTTGAGGTTTTGCTGCGTTACCTCAGCTACAGAGTGACAAACGCCATTTGAACAAATAATTTCTACTGGTGTGATATACCAGTTGCCCCCCAAAAAACTGATTGAAGCAGGGGTGTTATATGCCAATAATATGCTTTCTATATAGTGCATTTAGGTAGTCCAACATTTGTTTGCGGTTTTGCTTCGTTACCTCAGTTACACAGAGTGACAAACGACATTGGAACAAATAATTACTACTGGTGTGATATAATAGTTGCCCCCCCAAAAAAGTGATTGAAGCAGGGGTGTTATATACCAATTATAAACTTTCTATATAGTGCATTTGGGTAGTGCAACATTTGTTTGCGGTTTAGCTGCATTACCTCAGCTACAGAGTGACAAACGACATTGGAACAAATAATTTCTACTAGTGAAATATACCAGTTGCCCCCTCACAAAAAAAGCTATTAAAGCAGGGGTGTAATATGCCAATTATATACTTTCTATATAGTACAATTGCGTAGTGCAGCATTTGTTTGCGGTTTTTCTGCTTTACCGCAGCTACACAGAGTGACAAACGCCATTGGAACAAATAATTTCTACTGGTGTGATATACCAGTTGCCCCCCAAAAAAACAGATAAAAGCAGGGGTGTGATATACCTTCTTCCACAAATTCTGCACTTCTATAGTGACTTTTTTCACAGGGACATTATGAAAATGACAGGAGGAGGAAGAGGCAGGCCGTTAAGCAGGGGTGGTAGGGGTCAGGCAAGTGCACCAGGCCAGAGCCTAAGTGGGAAGTTGCATATGGTACGTGCAATTACGCACCAGACTTGGTTGAGTGGCTCACTCAGCCTTCCGCTTCTGCACCCTACTTATCCTCTCTCTCTGCATCCTCTTCACTCTCTGCTGTGTGCACCCACAAAGACACCACCACCCCCATATCCAATCTGCTCGAGTCAGAGGAATTATTTTCCCATCCATTACAAGACCTTACTGATGCGCATCAATTCTTGGCATCGTATCAGGAAGAGGAGGTATCAAGGGTCGCCACACAGCAGTCTTACGACAGTACCCAGATCAGCCCAAGGATGGTGGTCCGATGGTGGCTGCCTGCTCCGAGATCTCTAATGTCAGTGGTGGTGAAGGTGAAGATGATGATGTGTCTATGGACGTCAAGTGGGTGCCCACCAGAGAGGAAGAGGATGGGAGTTCAGAGGGAGAGACGGAGAAGCAGATAGGGAGGAGAAGGAGGAGAAGCAGGCAGAACTTACAGTGCACAGGAAGCAAAAAGCAGACTGCTAATGTATCTGGAAAAAGCCATCCACCTTGCACGGTCACATCTGGCGCTCTCAGGACGCCGGCACATGGCTCCGCAGTGTGGGCTTTTGTTTTAATGTGTCCGCTGCTGACAATACGGTTGCCAACTGCAGCCTATGCTGTCAATGCATAAGTCGTGGTAAGCCCAACAGTCACCTAGCAGGCACCTGGCTTTCCATCACCGTGCCTAGTGGGAGCAACACAGACAGATCCCACAAAGACACACTCCACGTCCTGCTTCTTCTCCTTTTTCTTCTCCTCACTCCTCCCATTTGTCCTCCACCTTCCACTGTACCGTCATCACTTTTAACTTACAAAAGGCAGGCTTCCGTGGCCCATATGTTCGAGAGAAAAAAGATGATGACGCCGGATAACCCTCTTGACCAACGGCTGACTGCTGGCTTGTCAGAACTGCTAGCCCGCCAACTACTGCCATATAAACAGGTGGACTCGGAGGCCTTTAGAAAATTTGTGGCCATTGTCACACCGCAATGGAAGGTACCAGGAAGGAAATATTTCTCCCAGAAGGGCATCCTGGAGCTATATGGCCATGTTCAGGGGCAAGTGAATGTATCTCTAGCACACAGTGTCGGTGACAAGATACATCTGACCACAGACACGTGGTCTAGCAAACACGGGCAGGCAAGGTACATAAAATTTACTACCCACTAGGTGAAACTTCTGATGGTCGTTAAGCATGCAGCCCGTTGTCTCCTCCTGGGCTGACTTCTTCTTTTCCACTGATACCGCCTCTTCTGTTGCACCCCCCAAGCTCCCCAGAACCTATTTGATGTGCCAGAGGAGATGTTGCCATGCTGTGCTGCAGCTACTGTGCCTGGAAGCCAAGAGCCACACCGGTCTTGCACTCCTTTCAGCTTTGCGGTCACAGGCCGATCAGTGGCTAACCCCGCTCAATTTGACAATTGGTAAAGTGGTGTGCGACAACGGTGCCAATCTGCTGAGAGCGCTGAAACAGGGCAAAATGACACACGCTCCGAGCATAGTCACCACCTGCCTGTCAGACATCTAATATGTGACTGCCCGATGCGCTGGAACTCCACCTTGTATATGCTTGATAGGCTGCCCCAGCAGAAACGTGCAGTTAACGACTACCTGTACGAACTCTGTGGCAGGACAGGTTCTGGGAGCTTGTTTTTTTCACCGTGCCAGTGGTGCAGACTTCTGCAGCCATTTGATGAGCTCACCAAACTGGTCAGTTGCACCCAGGGCACCCTCAGTGACATCGTACCTTACGTCTTCTTTCTGGAGCGTGCATTGTGTCGTGTCATTGATCAAGCCGTCAAGGAGCAGGAAGATGAGGAAATCGCAATGCTGGATGAATTCCCGAGGGGGCTACTCCATCTGAGATAAGTCAACAGGAGACTGAAGAGAAGTGAGTGGAGGGTGGTGCCGGGGCAGAGCATGAGCAAGAAGAGCATGCTTTAAACGTTTCTGGGATCCCTGGTGTTGTTCGTGGCTGGGGGGAGGAGACCGAGGACGACATTATCCTGGATGGTGAGCAGGAGCCAGGCCACTCCACCACTTCCAGTTTAGTGCAAATGGGGGCCTTTATTCTCCAGTGTTTGAAGAGGGACCCCCGTATAAAAAGCATAAAGGGCAAGGACCAGTACTGAATGGCAACGTACTTAGACCGCCGGTACAAACAAAAAATGGCGGACATGTTATCAGCATCACAGAGGGCTGTCAGAATGAAGCACATCCAGACCTTGCTTCGAGAAATGCTGCATTCCGCTGGCAGAGGAATTTCTACTCACAGAGAAACTGTTGCGTGTACCAATCCAAGAGTGCATGCAAGAAGAGGGCGATTTGAAGATATGTTGGTCACTTCGCATATGAGATCATTCTTGCAGCCAACCCATCGACAGCTGCCCTCCAGATCCAGCCTCAGGGAACGCCTAGACAGGTGTCCGACTACATCGTGTTAACGGCCGCTGTGGATGCTCTGAGAAGCGAGGAACCCCTGGACTACTGGGTGTGCAGGCTTGACCTATGGCCAGAGCTGGCACAATTTGCCATGGAACTCTTGGCTTTCCCCTCGTCCAGTGTCCTGTCCGAAAGGATGTTCAGCACAGCAGGTGGGATTGTGACCGATAAGCGCACTTGCCTAGCTCACGACACTGTGGATTACCTTACATTTCTAAAAATGAATGAAGTATGGATCTTAAAAGAATTCAACACCTGTGATGACCACGTTTATTTGAATTTCCTCATACCAGCCCACAAATATCTACCACCAACCCAAACAAATATTGGTCCCTGTCTTAGTTAAATACAGTGGCATAAAAGGCCTTTTCTGTCCGTGGAATGTCTAATGTTTTGGGTTTCGGAGGAATTCAACACCAGTGACTACTACGTGTTATCAAATTTTAATTATTATCATTAGGTTTTTTTTCAAGTGGGGGGATTTCGTTAGCCATGTTTATAATCAAATTTTAGTTCTTTTAAACATATGTATTTAACCTGTATTTGTACTGGCCTTCAGTAAAATTGATATCCATTGACCAACTAATAGACCTCTAGCCACATGCTTACTTGTTCTTTATGTACGCTGAATGCATCATTTTGGGGCCTGTAGTACACTGGCCTGCTGGAAAATTGATATCCAATGACCGTGTAATCTACCTTCAAACACTTACTTACTTACTTGTCAGAACTGCTAGCCCGCCAACTACTGCCATATAAACAGGTGGACTCGGAGGCCTTTAGAAAATTTGTGGCCATTGTCACACCGCAATGGAAGGTACCAGGAAGGAAATATTTCTCCCAGAAGGGCATCCTGGAGCTATATGGCCATGTTCAGGGGCAAGTGAATGTATCTCTAGCACACAGTGTCGGTGACAAGATACATCTGACCACAGACACGTGGTCTAGCAAACACGGGCAGGCAAGGTACATAAAATTTACTACCCACTAGGTGAAACTTCTGATGGTCGTTAAGCATGCAGCCCGTTGTCTCCTCCTGGGCTGACTTCTTCTTTTCCACTGATACCGCCTCTTCTGTTGCACCCCCCAAGCTCCCCAGAACCTATTTGATGTGCCAGAGGAGATGTTGCCATGCTGTGCTGCAGCTACTGTGCCTGGAAGCCAAGAGCCACACCGGTCTTGCACTCCTTTCAGCTTTGCGGTCACAGGCCGATCAGTGGCTAACCCCGCTCAATTTGACAATTGGTAAAGTGGTGTGCGACAACGGTGCCAATCTGCTGAGAGCGCTGAAACAGGGCAAAATGACACACGCTCCGAGCATAGTCACCACCTGCCTGTCAGACATCTAATATGTGACTGCCCGATGCGCTGGAACTCCACCTTGTATATGCTTGATAGGCTGCCCCAGCAGAAACGTGCAGTTAACGACTACCTGTACGAACTCTGTGGCAGGACAGGTTCTGGGAGCTTGTTTTTTTCACCGTGCCAGTGGTGCAGACTTCTGCAGCCATTTGATGAGCTCACCAAACTGGTCAGTTGCACCCAGGGCACCCTCAGTGACATCGTACCTTACGTCTTCTTTCTGGAGCGTGCATTGTGTCGTGTCATTGATCAAGCCGTCAAGGAGCAGGAAGATGAGGAAATCGCAATGCTGGATGAATTCCCGAGGGGGCTACTCCATCTGAGATAAGTCAACAGGAGACTGAAGAGAAGTGAGTGGAGGGTGGTGCCGGGGCAGAGCATGAGCAAGAAGAGCATGCTTTAAACGTTTCTGGGATCCCTGGTGTTGTTCGTGGCTGGGGGGAGGAGACCGAGGACGACATTATCCTGGATGGTGAGCAGGAGCCAGGCCACTCCACCACTTCCAGTTTAGTGCAAATGGGGGCCTTTATTCTCCAGTGTTTGAAGAGGGACTCCCGTATAAAAAGCATAAAGGGCAAGGACCAGTACTGAATGGCAACGTACTTAGACCGCCGGTACAAACAAAAAATGGCGGACATGTTATCAGCATCACAGAGGGCTGTCAGAATGAAGCACATCCAGACCTTGCTTCGAGAAATGCTGCATTCCGCTGGCAGAGGAATTTCTACTCACAGAGAAACTGTTGCGTGTACCAATCCAAGAGTGCATGCAAGAAGAGGGCGATTTGAAGATATGTTGGTCACTTCGCATATGAGATCATTCTTGCAGCCAACCCATCGACAGCTGCCCTCCAGATCCAGCCTCAGGGAACGCCTAGACAGGTGTCCGACTACATCGTGTTAACGGCCGCTGTGGATGCTCTGAGAAGCGAGGAACCCCTGGACTACTGGGTGTGCAGGCTTGACCTATGGCCAGAGCTGGCACAATTTGCCATGGAACTCTTGGCTTTCCCCTCGTCCAGTGTCCTGTCCGAAAGGATGTTCAGCACAGCAGGTGGGATTGTGACCGATAAGCGCACTTGCCTAGCTCACGACACTGTGGATTACCTTACATTTCTAAAAATGAATGAAGTATGGATCTTAAAAGAATTCAACACCTGTGATGACCACGTTTATTTGAATTTCCTCATACCAGCCCACAAATATCTACCACCAACCCAAACAAATATTGGTCCCTGTCTTAGTTAAATACAGTGGCATAAAAGGCCTTTTCTGTCCGTGGAATGTCTAATGTTTTGGGTTTCGGAGGAATTCAACACCAGTGACTACTACGTGTTATCAAATTTTAATTATTATCATTAGGTTTTTTTTCAAGTGGGGGGATTTCGTTAGCCATGTTTATAATCAAATTTTAGTTCTTTTAAACATATGTATTTAACCTGTATTTGTACTGGCCTTCAGTAAAATTGATATCCATTGACCAACTAATAGACCTCTAGCCACATGCTTACTTGTTCTTTATGTACGCTGAATGCATCATTTTGGGGCCTGTAGTACACTGGCCTGCTGGAAAATTGATATCCAATGACCGTGTAATCTACCTTCAAACACTTACTTACTTACTTGTTCTTTTTTTATACGCTGATTGCATAATTTTTGGGGCCTGTAGTACACTGGCCTGCTGAAAAATTGATATCCAATGACCGTTTAATCTATCTTCAGCCACTTACTTACTTGTTATTTTATGTACGCTGAATGCATAATTTTTGGGGCCTGTAGTACACTGGCCTGCTGGAAAATTGATATCCAATGAATGTGTAATCTACCTCCAGCCACTTACTTACATGCTCTTTTCTGTAGGCTGAATGCATACTTTTTGGGGACTGTAGTACAGTGGCCTGCTGGAAAATTGATATCTAATGATCGTGTAATCTACCTTCAGCCACTTACTTACTTACTTGTTCTTTTATGTATCCTGAATGCATAATTTTTGGGGCCTATAGTACACTGGCCTACTGAAAAATTTATATCCAATGACTGTGTAATCTACCTCCAGACACTTACCTACTTGCTCTTTTCTGTACTCTGAATGCATAATTTTTGGGGCCTTTTTGTCCTGTATTAGTGTCTGAAGTAAAATATATTTGCTGCTCAGCAGGGCAGTTATCTGTTCTAAAGCCCCTTTTCCGTGTATTAGTGGAAAAAGAAAAAATACATTTGTGGCTCAGCGGTGCAGTTATCTGTTTTAAAGCCCTTTTTCCGTGTATTAATGGAAAAAGAAAAAATACATTTGCGGCTCAGTGGTGCAGTTATGTGTTTTAAAGCCCCTTTTTTGCATGTATTAGTGGAAAAAGGAAAGATAACTTTGCCGTCGAGCGGTGCAGTTATCTGTTTTAAAGCCCATTTTGCATGTATTAGTTCAAAAAAGGAAAGATATCTTTGCCGCTCAGCGGTGCAGTGATATATTCTAAAGCTCAGTTTGCTGTGTCTTATTGGCGAAATAAAAACATATTCGCCGATCAGCGTTGCATCTGTTGAAAAGCCTTTTGTGTAAAAGTAGAAAAAAAATTGGGTGTAATTGCCATTCAGCGGTGCAGTGAGATATTTTACAGCCCAGTTTGCCTTGTATTACTGGCGAAATAAAAATCTATTTGCCATCCTGCGTTGCACTTATCTGTTGAAAAGCCCTTTGTGTAAAAACGATTAAAAGATTAGGGTGTAATTGCCATTCAGCCGTGCAGTGAGATATTTTACAGCCCAGTTTGCTGTGTATTACTGGCGAAATAAAAATATATTCTCCGTCCTGCGTTGCATTTACTGTATCTGTTGAAAAGCCTGTTGTGTTCTGTAAAAAAACAAGGGCCTAATTGCCCTTGTGCGGTGCAGTGCTATACTCTAAAGCCCAGTCTGCCATGTATTAGTGGCGAAATAAAAATGTATTTGCCGTTCATCGTTGCACTTATCTGTTGAAAAGCCTTTTGTGTAAAACTAGAAAAAAAATTGGGCCTAATTGGTGTTCTGTGGTGCAGTGATATATTCTAAAGCCCAATTTGCTGTGTATTACTGGTTAAATAAAAATAAATTCGCCGTTCATCGTTGCACTTATCTGCCGAAATTTTTTTGTGTAAAAATAGAAACAATTAGGGCATAATTGCTGTTCAGCGGTGCAGTGAGATATTTTGCAGCCCAGTTTGCCGTGTATTAGTAGCGAAATAAAAATATATTCGCCGTTCATCATTGCACTTATCTGTTGAAGAGATTTTTAAGTAAAGATAGAAAAAACTATTTACACAGTGAAAGCATTGTTGAACAGAATAAAATCTTGTTTTTTGTTGCCATTTTTTGAGAGCCCTATTTTTTTATTTTTTGGGAGATTGTCTTAAGTAGGAGCTCATTTTTGCGGGATGAGATGATGGTTTGATTAATACCATTTTGGACTAAATTTGCCTTTTTGATCGCGATATCGTTGCCTTATCAACGAATAGAAGCTCACAGGCCCTTAGTCTCCACGTACACACTGTTTTACACCAGGTTTCCATAACAACCCAGACATTTTTTTCACTGCTGTAGGTCAGTTTTAAAGGGGCAGTGCACTAAGGATGACACTGTTAAGGAAGCAGAGTTCTTTGGAGGTCACAATTAAGGGGGCAGGCTGCTGTGGAGTTCACAGTTTAGGGGACAGTCTGCTATGGTGGTCAGTGTTAAGGGCAAGATTGCTGTAGAGGCCACTGTTAAGGGGCGGGGTGTTGTGGAGGTCACATTTTAAGGGAACAGAGCTCTGTGGAGGTCACTGTTATAAGGGAGGGTTATTGTGGAATTCACTGTTAACGAGACGGGATACTATGGAGGTCGCAACTATAAGGCCGGCCGGTGTGGAGGCCTCTGTTAAAGGGGCAGGCACTGTGGAGGTTACTATTAAGGGGCGGGGGACTGTGGAGGTCAGTATTAAAAGGTCAGCTGTTGTGGAGGTCACTGTTAAGGGGGCGGGTTATTGTGGCAATGACTGTTAGGCCTCATGCACACAATGTGCCGTTTTTGGAGGTCCGCAAACCGCAGATCTGCAAAAAACAGAAGCCGCCCGTGTTGCCTTCCACAATTTGTGAAACGGAATGGGCACCAGCAATATAAATGCCTATTCTTGTCTGCAATTTTTTTTAGCGGGGCTGCGGAACGGAGCCACGGATGCAGACAGCACATGGAGTGCTGTCTGCATCTTTTGCGGCCCTATTGAAGTGAATGGGTCCACATCCGAGACGCGAAAACGGCGGCTCGCATGCGGACCCAAACAACGGTCATGTGCATCAGGCCTTAAGGAGATGCAGTACTGTGGAGGTCACTAATAAAAGAGTGGCCACTGTGGAGGTCATTATTAAAGGGGAGGGCGCTGTGAATGTTACTGTTAAGGGGACAGGCTGCTGTGAAGGTCATTGTTAAAGGGGTGGGCACTGTGGAGGTCACTGTTAAGGGAGGTGGGGACTGTGGAGGCCACTATTAAAGGGGCAGCGGTGTGCTGTTAGGTCACTGTTAAGGCAGTGGGGTACTGTGAGGTCACTGTTAAGGAAGGGGGTACAATGGAGGTTAATTTTAAGAGAAGAAGGTACTGTGGCAGTCACTGTTAAAGGGGAAGTCACTGTGGAGGTTTCTGTTAAGTGGGCCGGGAATGGTGGGGGTCACAGTTAATGGGACTGTAACCAAGGCAGTGGGTTGCTATGGAACTCACTGTTAAAGGGGCAAGCTGCTTTTAAGGTCAAAGTTAAGAGGATGGACTGCTGTGAAGAGACCATTTTAAGGAGGTGGGGCACTGTAGGGGGTTGTGGAGGACACTGTTAGGGGCGCCGGGTACTGTAGAGGTCACTGTTATAGGGGATGCTGTAATATCTTTTAACGACACACACAACCATTTAATTAAATAAATTAAATATACCTGTGCGAAGCTGGGTCCTTCTGCTAGTTAAAAATACGTTGCAGAATTTTACATTAGGAAAAGACTATTTGTGAATTACTCCCCTAACAACCAAGTTTTCAAAAGCTAGTCTAGTCAAAATGATAGCCCCAACATGACAAGATAAAGAAAATTATACAGTAAATTCAAACTAAAGGTAATTGTCTCCAACGCCACAATTTCATCGCTAGTAGGAAATGCCTAGCTTGCCAAGAAATAAAAAGAAAATTTAGTGAAGAGCCCTGATGGAATTATATCATCTATATATATAAAGAAGGACGTATATATGTATGAATGTATGTTCCGCGATTACTCAAAAACACAACCATTGATTTCAATGAAACATATATACACATCCCCTGCTACCTGAAAATTAATCTTGTGGGGGTCTCTAGCTCTCTAGGACGTACCATTCCTGAGATATTCCCCAAAAATTACCTGCATTAGCCAATACAAGCCTGCAAGTCTTTAACTCATATCCCAACTGCCATACACACGATCACATGCCCCTCATCAGCCAATAGAAGCTCGCAGGCCCGTAGTCTCCACACACACACAGTTTTACTCCAGGTTTTCATAACAACCTAGCCATTCTTCTACACTGCTTTAGGTCAGCTTTAGGCTAGGGCTACACGACGACATGTGTCACGTGACAATAAGTCGCACAACACATAGGGCACAACTACACTGCTACATGTGTCGCACGACATTTGACATGCTGCGACTGGGATGCAACAGTCACAGAAAAATCCATCCAAAAATCCATTTTTTGTGACTGTCCTGTCGCAGTCGCAGCATTTCACACGTCGCAGTGCGAAACCATAGCCTGTCGTTAAAAAATTGTTGAGACAAAATGACACGCGAAACGCGATGTCATCGTGTAGTCCTAGAGTTAAGGGGGCTGGGCGCTGTGGGGTTCACTGTTAAAGAGGCGTTCACTGTTACTGTTAAAGGGAACCTGTCATCAACTTTATGCGGCCCATACTAACGGCAGCATAAAGTAGGGGCAGGTGAGTTGATTTCAGAGGTCTGTCATTTATAAGTTAAAAGTAAGTGGTTACCGAGAACCAACATCACAATCATTGCAGACTGGACCTGAAAAAGAATTCCTGCTCTCCCTGACCACCTACTGATGACTGACAGGCTTCTACCTAGTTTTCTCCCTTCCTCTCTTGGAGACAACTGCCAATCATCAGCAGATGGGTGAGAGTTCAGGAGATTATGAATAACCATGACTCTTCTAAGGTAGATTTTACTCTACTCAAGGCCCAGGCTGCAATTATTATGATGCTGGTTCTCAGCAACCACTTACTTTTAGCTCATGAGTGACACACTGTTGAAATCGGCATTGCTGTTACTAATTAATGCTGTCCTCAGTGAGGTCAGCATAAAGTTAATGACAGGTTCCCTTTAAGGGGGAAGGCCGCTGTGGAGGTCACTGTTAAAGGGGTGGACACTATGGAGGTCACTGTTAAGGGGGCAAGGGCCACTATTTAAGGGGTAACTGCTGTGGAGGTCACTGTTAAGGAAGCAGGGTACTGTGAGGTCACTGTTAAAGGGGCTGGCCAGCACCAGTCCGGGGGAGACTGACAGTCGTCTTTAGCCTCTTCCATGTTCTAACAATTGCTCCAACAGTTGATCTATTTTCACCAAGCTGCTTGGCAATTGCCCATAGCCCTTTCCAGCTTTGTGGAGGTCCACAATTTTGTCTCTGGTGTCTTTCAACTGCTCTTTGGTCTTGCCCATGGTAGTAGTTGGCGTCTGACTGACTGTGGGGTGGACAGGTGTCTTTGAAGAGCTCAGACAGGTGCTTCTAAGTTAGATTAATGAGTGGAGTAGAGGTGGACTTTTTAAAGGCACAGTAACAGGTCTTTGAGAGCCAGAATTCTTGCTGTTTCTCAGGTGTTCAAATACTTATGTTCATCAGTGCAAGACAAATACATTCTTTAAAAATCATGCAATGTGATTTCCTGAATAAAAAAAAAAAAAAAAAAAGATGTCTCTCAGAGTGGGAATGCACCTACGATGTGAATTTAAGACCCCTCCATGATTTCTAAGTGGGAGAACTTGCTAAATCGCAGGGTGTTCAAATACTTCTGTTCCTCGCTGTATGCAAATAAGCCAGTTGGAGCAACAGAGCAATAGGGGCTAGGCTAAATCCTAGTGCTTTTGTAATGCCCCTGTGTTCTGCACACTACCCCCTCCCCTTGATTGACAGGGCTAGACATCCGCATGGTGAGGTCAGAACTGGAGATGGAATCATACTTTTCATATATGTGACACTTAGCTCTAGCTTAAACATTGCCTTTGCAGTGTGAAAGAGATCTTTAACTAGATATAGGGAGTATTATGTGTAGGTATCAGTAAAGAAGAAGAATTCATGCTACAGCTGTGTCATAGCATGATATCACATACACTGCTTTTACAGCCTAGTAAATACAGCATTACTGTCTTCAGTTCATTTTGCCATACACATAAGATTTTAATTTGTATCAACTTTTATAATGGGTGAAATAAGGTAAAAAATTAAACAAAGAAAACACCTGTAAGTCTCTTCTGGAACTTGAACCTAAAACCTATATAGGTAACCCTAATCATTTAACTTCAAGATATAGCCTTAATATATTAAGAATAATGGTTTTCTATGCTTAGAAAGTTAATACATGTCGGTATTACTGATATTTTCAGTAATCATATAGGTATATATTGTGCCTGTGAAGAAACCAGTAATATGTATTATTTTTCTTAGCTAGTTGCTCCAACTTGCTAATTTGCATATGAATACAAAGGCAAATATATCTACAGCCTATGTATAGTTGGTGATGTCAAATACAACCAGTCAGCAAAATCTCTGGAGCTCTCCAGACATAATGCAGGTTAGCACTCTCATGATACCATATCTGCTAATGTCAATATGACCTTTGCATTATTGTTTTGGTTTTCTGTAGTTTGTATATAAACTTTAGGTCAGTTTGGATATAAACTTTAGTCGCTTCAGAACAGGGCAATTTTCAAATTTTTTTTTTTTTTTTTTTTACGTTGCATTTCCGAAGCCATAACTTTTTTTTAGCCATAACTTCACATAGCCGTATGAGGGCTTGTTTTTTACAGGACAAGTTGTACTTTCCAATAGCACCATTAAACATTGCATACAAAGAAGTGGAAAGTTGGAAAGAAATTTCAAATGGGGTGAAATTGGAAAACAAATGTAATTCTGACACAGCTTAGGCTTCGTTCACATCACCGTTCAGCCTTTCTGTTCTACTGCCCCGTTTCGGGGCAGGAAAACGGAAAGCACGGATTTGGCACATAACTAAGCCGAACAGAGTCCACGGGCTCCATAGACTATAATAGGGTCCGACTTTGAAGCGGAGACAAAAGTTGTGCATGCATAACTTTTGTCTCCGCTCCAAAATCTTCTTCTAAACAGAAACCTAATGGACTCCATTATAATCTATGGGGTTGGCTCAGTTCAGCTCAGATATGTGCCAAATCCGTCCTTTCTGTTTTCCTGCCCCTAAACAGGGCAGGAGAATGGAAAGGCTGAATGGTGATGTGAACGAAGCCTTAACAGGTTTTATTGTTACTGTGTTCCCTATGTGGTAAAAGTCAACTGTTCCCTTCATTCTAAAGGTCAGTATGAGATACCACATTTGTATAGGTTTTATTACGGTATGTTTTAATACTGAAAATAATTTCTTTCTTTTCATCACCATATTCTGACCCCCATAACTTTTATATTGTTCATGGGTCGATCTGTAGTTTTTTTTAAAGTCATACTAATTTGTAGTATGTGTGACTTTATGATCACTTTTTGATCACTTCCTGATGCTGTTTGCAGCCAGGCTTCAGTGGCTGATCTGAGTTTTGATGGAACTTGGTGGTCTGATCTGAAGTCTGAGGAGGAATGGGGGTCTGAGGTCTAAGAAGGAATGGGAGTCTGATCTAAGGTCTGATGAAGCTTTCCTCCTCTATATCCAAGGTGTATCTTATGGTGTGATGTGTCTTTTGGAGTGAAAAATACAGTAATAAAGCAAAGTAATAAATACAATGGATGTTAACATTTTCGGTAGTTTAGTTTAGAAAAAAATCACTGCTTAAGGCCTCTTGCACACGACAGTATGTATTTTGTGGTCCGCAAAAAACGGATCCGACAAAAATACGGATGACGTCCGTGTGCATTCCATATTATGCAGATTGAAACAGCTGGCCCCTAATAGAACAGTACTATCCTTGTCCGTTATGTGGACAATAATTGGACAAGTTCTATCTTTTAGCGGAACGAATATACGGAAATATGGAAATGGAATGCACACAGAGTACATTCCATTTTTTTTTTCCGGAACCATTGAAATGAATGGTTTTGCATACGGACTGCAAACGGAAACCGCAAAAACGGAATTGAAACAGAAATAAAAATAAAAAACGTTTGTGTGCAAGCGGCCTAAGAGTGATCTAATTGCTATACTAATAAATTAAAAACTAATACAGGTATGTCTAACCCCCTTAAATACCTTGACATAACTGTACATCTGCAGCGATTGTTAGTGTGTTACTAAGATGACACCTGCCTGCTAAGTCTACTCCCTGCATCTAAACCCTCAGATTCTGCAGGCAATCGCAACCCACTCTTCCTTGATAACCCCTTCACACTGCGAATCGCTGGGTGTCAATTGATTGCTATGGCTTCCTGGAGCCTTGTGAAGACTCCCAGACCTGCTATTGTAAACTATCTGAGATGAGCAAAGCTGAGTTTATTTCTATTGAAGACATAATGTTAGATGTAATTTGGGGCAATAGGAAACCAAGCATAAAAGTAACATTCAAAAAAGAAAAGTGGAGAGGCAATTTGGAGTTTGCCTATTCCTATATTGTATATTATTGCTTCCCAAAATCCAGCATTGACAGTTCTTGGCTCTGATGAATAATACAATTTAAAATTTATACAGATTTAACATTATAGGAATTATATGGATTTTATTTGATCCATAGAAAATGGCAGAAATTTAATGACAGTTGTGGTCCTGAATAGTGTTGATCGTGAATATTCTAATGGCAAATTTTTATCGCAAATATCGCCACTTCGAGAATTCACAAAGATGTAGAACATAGTGATATATATATTCGTAATTGCAAATATTCTAGATTTTTTTTCATCAGTAACCTCTCTTCTTGCTTGTGGGCCAATGAGAAGGCTGCAATATCTTTGTCTGAGCTTAGTAAAATCCCTAGCAACCAATAGGAAAGTTGCCTACCTCTTACTATATAAGAACCTCCCCAGTAGCCATTTTCTACAGTTTTTTTTTTGCAGGTCTGAGAGAGACAGCAGTGACATTGCTGTGCTCTGTGCTTTCATCTGGAGCCTATTCCTTATCCAATTACATTAGATAGTTAGTTAGCTCATATATATAATACAGATAGTTAGTGGGAGATAGTCAGTGTAGGTTATATCCTGATATAGTGTAGCTGATAGGTTCGAGTGCAGGGTGTTAGGTAGTGTGATAGGAATTATTGTTTCTCTGCTGTCCATACATACATGTTACAGACATAGTGCTGTGATGTCACAAAAATACTTAGTGCACCAATCAGAAATATCTACTCAGAAGGATAAAATGTGAAGTTGCATGTATTGCACAAAAAATAAGCACATTATTAGTGCAGATTTGCACAATCGCAAAAATAATGGCTGGAGATCACGAATTCAAGAATTTGTGAATTTATTGCGAATATTATGCGAAAAATTTGCGAAATATCGCAAAAACGAATATTGCCTATGCCGCTCCGCTCATCACTAGTCCTAAAGTATAAATTGCTTTACATTAATCTGGGGGAGCCGAACATTGGGGATTAGAACTATTAGACTGTGGAGACCAGGAAAGAAGGGAAATTCAGAAATGAATCCAGTTATAAGAATAGAAAATAATTTAAAGAATTCTCCAGACTTTAAAATGAATATACCCTAACTAATAGCTTATGTTCTAAATATTTACAATTGAAATCTACGCTTTGACATCACCGCAGCCAATCACTGGCCGTGACAGTGTAAAAATATATTTTTAAAAATACATATTTAATTTTAACTACGCAGATTTGGTGGAACAATCATCATTAGCAAGGGGAATACTATAAAATCAATAGCATGGCAAAAAAGGGTAAAATATTAGTGTTGAGCAAATCAAAGCTCACAAAGTGGATTTCTATCCAAATATCAGGAATAATTTGATTCGCTGCAAAGCCGAATTTCCTTGTGCTTCGTGGTAATGAATCGATTTTGAAATGACAGTAAAAGTTTAAAAAAACATGCCTGCCTTATACATTTGAGCACGAAGAGGCTGCTGCTGCCATCTTGCTTGAAGATCCTGTGGGAAATCTTGTGAGTGGTGGCGTATGACATCACCATGACAGCTGATGTAATGAAGTCATCATGCTCTGTGTGACATTTCGTGCTGAGTCTTCAAGCAAGATGGCCGCCACAGGCCTTTTCGCGATCAAATGGATGAGGTAAGTATAAGTTCACCTTTTTTTTTTTGATCTGCCCCTATAAGGCATTAATATTGATCTCAGATGTCGCAATCAGCGATGAACGCAGCATCTGAAGGGTTCAATGTTGGGGCGGTGCAATTCCTATTTCCTGTCATTGGACTCGCTATTTACAAAGAAATGCGCTTCGTGACAAAGTAATTCGGCGAAGGCAGCCGAATCAAATTTTTGAGAACTTCAATTATCTCTAATAAATACGCTAAACAAATAATAAGTAAATCCCAACCAAGATAGAGCACCAGCCACCCCAACATGTTCTCCCCATGCTTTTTCTACGTTTTGCTCATTCTTAGTGCACAATAAATGCAGTAAAAACAAACCCAAGAAATAATGGTGGAATTGAGTTTTTTGTTTCAATTTCACGCTACAATATTATACATATCTTTCATAAATGCCACTCATGCTGCTGTTTTATTACACTAGGTGTTGTGGGACCCATCCTATTTTACTATGGGGCCCTATGAATTATAGTTAGGAATCATTGACTGTTAAAGTGAAGGGATCATCTACTGTCTAAGTGAAAGAAGCATCTACATCACTTGTAAGATTAGTGAGATTATGGAGCTCTCTGAGAGAGGAAGTCAGGATTATTAATTAATGAATTGAAAAATTCTAAAAGTGGTCTGAATGTCTGTATTAGAAGTAATAATAATGTGATATGTATTAAATTGCTAGGGATGGAGACTGTTTCCAGGGATATATTCTGATTTCCACAATGGAAAATTGCATTCTGCCACATTTTGTCCTCCTGTTGATCAACTCTGTAGGGTATTAGGTAACTAGATGGACTAATGCATTATTATGTTACTGTTTATTGGGTTACTAAGTAAAGCAAATGTTCTTGGGTACTACAAGGGTATTAAATATCAAGTAGAAATCAAGTAGAAAGGAAACACAGATTTTGTGTCCCAAGCTTTCCTGTAACTTTAGAAAATTCCAATTATACAGTATATTATATTTACTATATTTTTCTGTTTAATAATTGTTCTTTGCCACTTGGCATCATTTTATAGCACAATACAACAATATCTGCTACTTACTACTCCAGGCAACATAATGTAGATTAATGAAACTGAATTAATTTCAGAGGCATACCATGAGCTATTTATAATTCCAATCAGGGAGCTGTTACAATGTAAAACGAGACTCGCCATTCAATCCTTAGAGGTGAAGGACTATTTGGTGCAATAAACTCCTTTTAATCAGCAGACATTTCTTACACAGTGTAAAAGTATTGTTCAGATGGAATAACAATCAAACAGAAGAGACATAAATAACATTAATGTATTGTTGACATCTTTATGATATCGGAGACCCATAAACACCACGGCAACTTTCCTTTTTCCAGGAAAATCTATACATTTTAGTGCATGTATAGATTTACACATTAAAAGCAAACTTTCAAATGTTTTCCATATTTACTTGTATTTTCAAAAACAGAACAGTAAAGTCTAAAACAAGCAGCAATATTTGGGGAGTGAAAGAAGTCCAAAGCGAGAACATGTAAAGGTGAAGGAATACTCCCTCCACTCCCCACGGCGATATTAATGGGGAAGAACGGTGGCACAAAAGTAGGCAGTTGAGTACATACCGTAGTCAGGACTGATTTGTACAATGGCTTTCTTGGCAAGCAATGAACTGTTTCCCCTGTTTGCTACTATTAGTAGCAGCGTATGTTCATATACAATTGTTTCTCCCTAGTGTTACCTGTGAGCTGCAAGTTGTATATCATTTATCAAATCTGAAAAAACAGCTTCAAATATAGAAATATATTATTTGCATTAATAAGTTAAGGTTAGCGAATTCGCCAAAATTTGTTTTGGGTCCGATTCAGTCGATTCAGCCTTCAGATTCGATTCGGGTCTCCTAGGATTGTATCCAACCAATTCAAGTTCTTTAACACCAAGACAGTATTAGTAATGTCAAAATGACAGTGACATATACGGCTATGAATAAGTGGATGGTAGCCGATTGTAACAAACAGCCTGTTTAAAAACACACTGCAGGGTTGGATTTTTTAACTTAAACATACATTCCAAAAATTATCCCTTTTTTGGTGGCAGATACCTTTTTCTCTGTTCTTTTTTTTTTTTATATTAACAATTTTTATTGTTTTTCTTATAACATACATAAAAAGCAGTGGTCCAATAAATCATACAAATGATCACAAGTAGGGATGAGCGAACTCGAACTGTATAGTTCGGGTTCGTACCGAATTTTGGGGTGTCCGTGACACGGACCCGAACCCGGACATTTTCGTAAAAGTCCGGGTTCGGGTTCGGTGTTCGTCGCTTTCTTGGCGCTTTTGTGACGCTTTCTTGGCGCTTTTTGAAAGGCTGCAAAGCAGCCAATCAACAAGCGTCATACTACTTGCCCCAAGAGGCCATCACAGCCATGCCTACTATTGGCATGGCTGTGATTGGCCAGAGCACCATGTGACCCAGCCTCTATTTAAGCTGGAGTCACATAGCGCCGCCCGTCACTCTGCTCTGATTAGCGTAGGGAGAGGTTGCGGCTGCGACAGTAGGGCGAGATTAGGCAGATTAACTCCTCCAAAGGACTTGATTAACTGATCGATCTGCAGCTGTGGATCATTGAGCTGCTGATCCTCAATTGCTCACTGTTTTTAGGCTGCACAGACCGTTTGTCAGTCTCATTTTTCTGGGGTGATCGGCGGCCATTTTGTGTCTTGTGGTGCGCCAGCACAAGCTGCGACCAAGTGCATTTAACCCTCAATGGTGTGGTTGTTTTTTGGCTAAAGCCTACATCAGGGTGAAGCTGTCACACCAAGTGCATTTAACCAGCAATAGTCTGTTCATTTTTTGGCCATATACAAAATCAGGGGCAAGCTGCGCCTGTCACCAAGTGCATTTAACCCTCAATGGTGTGGTTGTTTTTTGGCTAAAGCCTACATCAGGGTGAAGCTGTGACACCAAGTGCATTTAACCAGCAATAGTCTGTTCATTTTTTGGCCATATACAAAATCAGGGGCAAGCTGCGCCTGTCACCAAGTGCATTTAACCCTCAATGGTGTGGTTGTTTTTTGGCTAAAGCCTACATCAGGGTGAAGCTGTCACACCAAGTGCATTTAACCAGCAATAGTCTGTTCATTTTTTGGCCATATACAAAATCAGGGGCAAGCTGCGCCTGTCACCAAGTGCATTTAACCCTCAATGGTGTGGTTGTTTTTTGGCTAAAGCCTACATCAGGGTGAAGCTGTCACACCAAGTGCATTTAACCAGCAATAGTCTGTTTATTTTTTGGCCATATCCCAGTCTAATTCTGTCACTAAATCCATACCGGTCACCCAGCGCCTAAATACTAGGCCTCAAATTTATATCCAGCTAAATCTGTCCCTAGTGCTGTAGCTGGGCGAGTTATTTAGTGTCCGTTCAAGCACATTTCTTGTTCTGGGTTGAAATACAATTCCCAATTTAGCAATTTCATAATTTAGTGGTTCCTGCTATATCAGAGCTATTTGAAATCTATCCCAAAAAGGGTATATAATATTGAAGGTGCACATTGGGTCATTCAGAATAACTTCACACACACCCGCTACTGTGTATTTCCAAGTCTAATTCTGTCACTAAACCCATACCTGTCACCCAGCGCCTAAATACTAGGCCTCAAATTTAAATCCCTCTAAATCTCTCGTTACCGCTGTACTGTTGTTGCTGGGCAAGATATTTAGTGTCCGTCAAAGCACATTTTTTGTTCTGGGTTGAAGTACAATTCCCAATTTAGCAATTTCATAATTTAGTGGTTCCTGCTATATCAGAGCTATTTGGAATCTATCCCTAAAAGGGTATATAATATTGAAGGTGCACATTGGGTCATTCAGAATAACTTCACACACACCCGCTACTGTGTATTTCCAAGTCTAATTCTGTCACTAAACCCATACCTGTCACCCAGCGCCTAAATACTAGGCCTCAAATTTAAATCCCTCTAAATCTCTCGTTACCGCTGTACTGTTGTTGCTGGGCAAGATATTTAGTGTCCGTCAAAGCACATTTTTTGTTCTGGGTTGAAGTACAATTCCCAATTTAGCAATTTCATAATTTAGTGGTTCCTGCTATATCAGAGCTATTTGGAATCTATCCCTAAAAGGGTATATAATATTGAAGGTGCACATTGGGTCATTCAGAATAACTTCACACACACCCGCTACTGTGTATTTCCAAGTCTAATTCTGTCACTAAACCCATACCTGTCACCCAGCGCCTAAATACTAGGCCTCAAATTTAAATCCCTCTAAATCTCTCGTTACCGCTGTACTGTTGTTGCTGGGCAAGATATTTAGTGTCCGTCAAAGCACATTTTTTGTTCTGGGTTGAAGTACAATTCCCAATTTAGCAATTTCATAATTTAGTGGTTTCTGCTATATCAGAGCTATTTGAAATCTATCCCTAAAAGGGTATATAATATTGAAGGTGCACATAGGGTCATTCAGAATAACTTCACACACACGCTTCTGTGCATTTCCAAGTCTAATTCTGTCACTAAATCCATACCGGTGACCCAGCGCCTAAATACTAGGCCTCAAATTTAAATCCCTCTAAATCTCTCGTTACCCACCGCTGTACTGTTGTTGCTGGGCAAGATATTTAGTGTCCGTCAAAGCACATTTTTTGTTCTGGGTTGAAGTACAATTCCCAATTTAGCAATTTCATAATTTAGTGGTTTCTGCTATATCAGAGCTATTTGAAATCTATCCCTAAAAGGGTATATAATATTGAAGGTGCACATAGGGTCATTCAGAATAACTTCACACACACGCTTCTGTGCATTTCCAAGTCTAATTCTGTCACTAAATCCATACCGGTGACCCAGCGCCTAAATACTAGGCCTCAAATTTAAATCCCTCTAAATCTCTCGTTACCCACCGCTGTACTGTTGTTGCTGGGCAAGATATTTAGTGTCCGTCAAAGCACATTTTTTGTTCTGGGTTGAAGTACAATTCCCAATTTAGCAATTTCATAATTTAGTGGTTTCTGCTATATCAGAGCTATTTGAAATCTATCCCTAAAAGGGTATATAATATTGAAGGTGCACATAGGGTCATTCAGAATAACTTCACACACACGCTTCTGTGCATTTCCAAGTCTAATTCTGTCACTAAATCCATACCGGTGACCCAGCGCCTAAATACTAGGCCTCAAATTTATATCCCGCTAAATCTCTCGTTACCGCTGTACTGTTGTTGCTGGGCAAATATTTAGTGTCCGTCAAAGCACATTTTTTGTTTTGGGTTGAAGTACAATTCCCAATTTAGCAATTTCATAATTTAGTGGTTCCTGCTATATCAGAGCTATTTGAAATCTATCCCAAAAAGGGTATATAATATTGAAGGTGCACATTGGGTCATTCAGAATAACTTCACACACACCCGCTACTGTGTATTTCCAAGTCTAATTCTGTCACTAAACCCATACCTGTCACCCAGCGCCTAAATACTAGGCCTCAAATTTAAATCCCTCTAAATCTCTCGTTACCGCTGTCCTGTTGTAGCTGGGAAAGTTATTTAGTGCCCGTCAAAGCACATTTTTTGTTCTGGGTTGAAGTACAATTCCCAATTTAGCAATTTCATAATTTAGTGGTTCCTGCTATATCAGAGCTATTTGAAATCTATCCCAAAAAGGGTATATAATATTCAAGGTGCACATTGGGTCATTCAGAATAACTTCACACACACGCTTCTGTGCATTTCCAAGTCTAATTCTGTCACTAAATCCATACCGGTCACCCAGCGCCTAAATACTAGGCCTCAAATTTATATCCCGCTGAATTTGAATACAATACATTGGGCCCAATAATATATTTGTTGTTGTGGTGAACCATAACAATGAGAAAAACATCTAGTAAGGGACGCGGACGTGGACATGGTCGTGGTGGTGTTAGTGGACCCTCTGGTGCTGGGAGAGGACGTGGCCGTTCTGCCACATCCACACGTCCTAGTGTACCAACTACCTCAGGTCCCAGTAGCCGCCAGAATTTACAGCGATATATGGTGGGGCCCAATGCCGTTCTAAGGATGGTAAGGCCTGAGCAGGTACAGGCATTAGTCAATTGGGTGGCCGACAGTGGATCCAGCACGTTCACATTATCTCCCACCCAGTCTTCTGCAGAAAGCGCACAGATGGCGCCTGAAAACCAACCCCATCAGTCTGTCACATCACCCCCATGCATACCAGGGAAACTGTCTCAGCCTCAAGTTATGCAGCAGTCTCTTATGCTGGTTGAAGACTCCGCTGGCAGGGTTTCCCAAGGGCATCCACCTAGCCCTTCCCCAGCGGTGAAAGACATAGAATGCACTGACGCACAACCACTTATGTTTCCTGATGATGAGGACATGGGAATACCACCTCAGCATGTCTCTGATGATGACGAAACACAGGTGCCAACTGCTGCGTCTTTCTGCAGTGTGCAGACTGAACAGGAGGTCAGGGATCAAGACTGGGTGGAAGACGATGCAGGGGACGATGAGGTCCTAGACCCCACATGGAATGAAGGTCGTGCCACTGACTTTCACAGTTCGGAGGAAGAGGCAGTGGTGAGACCGAGCCAACAGCGTAGCAAAAGAGGGAGCAGTGGGCAAAAGCAGAACACCCGCCGCCAAGAGACTCCGCCTGCTACTGACCGCCGCCATCTGGGACCGAGCACCCCAAAGGCAGCTTCAAGGAGTTCCCTGGCATGGCACTTCTTCAAACAATGTGCTGACGACAAGACCCGAGTGGTTTGCACGCTGTGCCATCAGAGCCTGAAGCGAGGCATTAACGTTCTGAACCTGAGCACAACCTGCATGACCAGGCACCTGCATGCAAAGCATGAACTGCAGTGGAGTAAACACCTTAAAACCAAGGAAGTCACTCAGGCTCCCCCTGCTACCTCTTCTGCTGCTGCCGCCTCGGCCTATTCTGCTGCTGCCGCCTCGGCCTCTTCCTCCGCCTCTGGAGGAACGTTGGCACCTGCCGCCCAGCAAACAGGGGATGTACCACCAACACCACCACCACCACCTCCGTCACCAAGCGTCTCAACCATGTCACACGCCAGCGTTCAGCTCTCCATCTCACAAACATTTGATAGAAAGCGTAAATTCCCACCTAGCCACCCTCGATCCCTGGCCCTGAATGCCAGCATTTCTAAACTACTGGCCTATGAAATGCTGTCATTTAGGCTGGTGGACACAGACAGCTTCAAACAGCTCATGTCGCTTGCTGTCCCACAGTATGTTGTTCCCAGCCGGCACTACTTCTCCAAGAGAGCCGTGCCTTCCCTGCACAACCAAGTATCCGATAAAATCAAGTGTGCACTGCGCAACGCCATCTGTAGCAAGGTCCACCTAACCACAGATACGTGGACCAGTAAGCACGGCCAGGGACGCTATATCTCCCTAACTGCACACTGGGTAAATGTAGTGGCAGCTGGGCCCCAGGCGGAGAGCTGTTTGGCGCACGTCCTGCCGCCGCCAAGGATCGCAGGGCAACATTCTTTGCCTCCTGTTGCCACCTCCTCCTTCTCGGCTTCCTCCTCCTCTTCTTCCACCTGCTCATCCAGTCAGCCACACACCTTCACCACCAACTTCAGCACAGCCCGGGGTAAACGTCAGCAGGCCATTCTGAAACTCATATGTTTGGGGGACAGGCCCCACACCGCACAGGAGTTGTGGCGGGGTATTGAACAACAGACCGACGAGTGGTTGCTGCCGGTGAGCCTCAAGCCCGGCCTGGTGGTGTGTGATAATGGGCGAAATCTCGTTGCAGCTCTGGGACTAGCCAATTTGACGCACATCCCTTGCTTGGCGCATGTGCTGAATTTGGTGGTGCAGAAGTTCATTCACAACTACCCCGACATGTCAGAGCTGCTGCATAAAGTGCGGGCCGTCTGTTCGCGCTTCCGGCGTTCACATCCTGCCGCTGCTCGCCTGTCTGCGCTACAGCGTAACTTCGGCCTTCCCGCTCACCGCCTCATATGCGACGTGCCCACCAGGTGGAACTCCACCTTGCACATGCTGGACAGACTGTGCGAGCAGCAGCAGGCCATAGTGGAGTTTCAGCTGCAGCACGCACGGGTCAGTCGCACTACAGAACAGCACCACTTCACCACCAATGACTGGGCCTCCATGCGAGACCTGTGTGCCCTGTTGCGCTGTTTCGAGTACTCCACCAACATGCCAGTGGCGATGACACCGTTATCAGCGTTACAATACCACTTCTATGTCTCCTTGAGAAAACACTTAGGGCGATGATGGAACAGGAGGTGGCCCAGGAGGAGGAGGAGGAGGATGAGGAAGAGGGGTCATTTTTAGCACTTTCAGGCCAGTCTCTTCGAAGTGACTCAGAGGGAGGTTTTTTGCAACAGCAGAGGCCAGGTACAAATGTGGCCAGCCAGGGCCCACTACTGGAGGACGAGGGAGGACGAGGATGAGGAGGAGGTGGAGGAGGATGAGGATGAAGCATGTCACAGCGGGGTGGCACCCCAACGCAGCTCGGGTCCATCACTGGTGCGTGGCTGGGGGGAAAGGCAGGGACGATGACGATACGCCTCCCACAGAGGACAGCTTGTCCTTACCCCTGGGCAGCCTGGCACACATGAGCGACTACATGCTGCAGTGCCTGCGCAACGACAGCAGAGTTGCCCACATTTTAACCTGTGCGGACTACTGGGTTGCCACCCGGCTGGATCCACGCTACAAAGACAATGTGCCCACCTTACTTCCTGCACTGGAGCGTGATAGGAAGATGCGCGAGTACAAGCGCACGTTGGTAGACGCGCTACTGAGAGCATTCCCAAATGTCACAGGGGAACAAGTGGAAGCCCAAGGCCAAGGCAGAGGAGGAGCAAGAGGTCGCCAAGGCAGCTGTGTCACGGCCAGCTCCTATGAGGGCAGGTTAGCATGGCGAGATGTGGAAAACTTT